>NW_004524912.1:426845-436966 GCF_000260255.1 Octodon degus
GCGGGAGGGGTGGGGAGGCAGGGCAGAGTGGTGGGGGGTGCCCCGAGGGTGAGGGAGAGGGTCCAGCCCACGCTGCGCCTGGGCTGGGACTGGTCCCACCGGCGCAGGGTAGCAGGAATCTCTCCACACACTCACCGGACCTGGGCTAGGACTGGGTCTGGGGGTTCCCGGAAGTTAGCAAAAATTCCTACTGGGCGGGAGGGGTGGGGAGGTACGGCTGAGTGATGGGGGGTGGCCCGAGGGGGTGGGAGAGGGTCCGACGCACGCTGCACCTGGGCTGGGACTGGTCCTTCCAGTGCAGGTTTGCAGGAAGCTCTCCACACACTCACTGTACTTGGGCTAGGACTGGGTCTCCCACCCAGTTTTAATTGCTGTCTTTTCATGCCCTGGAGGCAGGCCTGGCACAACAGACCCAGGGATCAAACAACCCCCCCCTCCCAGGCCACTGCCCCTCTCTGCAGGCACTTTAATCTTTTGAGCTATTTGGCCAGCCCTCTTTTTTCCTTTCAATTATGAATTAATGCATTAACAAACTTTTACTCCTTTCTTTCCTACTTCCTTTGTACTTCACATTACTGCTGATTGTAATTTTAATCAACTTAATTCCCCTGTTAGAATGAATTTTGAAATGTATAGAGAAAGCTATTGAATTGATATTTATATATATTTCATTCAAAGCAAAATATAATTTTGTGTTTTGTTTTAACTCCACATAAAAAAGCAGTTCCTAAGCAGTAATGAAATCGATGTAACATAACTATTCAATGAAGTATTCCCATTTTATATGATGGTGGAGCACAGAAAAATATTGATCTTAAGAAACAAATGGAAAAACACATTGATCTTAGAAGCAAAAGGGGTCAGAAAGAACCATCAATGCAGGTAGAAAGGAGTCATTGCAACAAAGAACAGTTTGTCTAATGACAGAATTGAAGGGGATGTGAAAATATGAAAGCATAGAAAGATTTTTAAGGTAAAATTGTCATGCAGCCTCAAAAGTATGAGGCAAAGCCAACAGTGAGTATTAAAGTATGAGAGTTTGGAAGAAAGCATTGCTGTAGAAAAAAATCAATAAATTTGCTTGATTTCAGTTTTACGTGAGCCTCCAAATAGTTAGGATATCAGAAATCATCAAATTCAAGGTGCTCAGTTTTGGCCTGTGTAAAATAGAACCATGATAGTAACATTCCAGTCATAGCACTGATGCTGAAATTTATTCTGGAGTTTGTTAATCAACACATGTCCTTGAATCTTCATCTAAGAAACAATTCTGACTAAGACAGCACTCATCAGTTTTGGAATACATTAAAGAAAAAAGTGGTTGAACTGTAAATAGCTACAGCACTCACGAATATATGTTCTATAAGAAAATGACAGAATATTGCAAGAAAAAATGCCCTCCCATGCACACATTTCTTATAAAATCCATTAATCTAGAAAGAATTCTTGAATGTTGCTTCCGACATTTTACCTCCATCATTACAATTGGGTGCTTACATAGAATCATTGACAAAGTCTTGCTAATTCTATCCATTCATCTGTCAAACTTTCACTACCTCCAAATCACATAGTTAGTGTCCAAATCTTCCACTCAGAGTTTCTGGTCCAAAAATGAGGAATAATCCTCTTATTTGCTCTACCTACAGCCCTCCATCTGTACTCCATTTTCTGTACTACAAAGCTGTTTATCTTTTCAATCGTTAAACCTTTCAGTAGCTCCTGACTGTCTATAGGGTTGTTTCTTTGGCATAGAATTTTTGTGCTAAGGGTAATCACCTGTTAACATACCAGGAAATTTATTTACTAAAACCCAACAAGTTTAGTGAAATAAAATTGATAGAATATAAGATATTTGAGTACCTGCAAGATATAACTGTCCAAACATTTTAAAATGTTATGCATTAACTTGTTTAATATATTTTACTATGAATTGTGTTTAAGGTATTTTTTGTGCAAGACGTGAGTATGCAGCTTTGACTTGTACTGACTGTTATAACCTGTGCAATTGATTCCAATTTTGTAACTCTGTATGCTTCCACTGTAACTTTACTAACTGTTATAACCTGACATAGGCGCCGCCTTCTTGTTCTGTATGTGCCATTCTAAATGCTGTAACTTTCCACTGTGCCCTTTCTCTACTTGAGAACCTGCAGTTGGGCCTTTCTTACTGCCCTTTTGTGCACACCTGAATCTAGTTCTGGCCCAATGCCCTGATTTTGCCCTCCTTCCCAGCTACAACCTGTATCCACCACTGCACTTGTTATTGTTAATTAGAAACAGGTAATTTTTCAACTGTAGCCCCTAGATGAACCCTTGACATCAGCTTTTGTGGTTTATTGGCTTAAATACCCACTCCCCTAATCCTCCCGGCTCGCAAATCAGCATCTCGTAGGGGTGTCTGCCGCTGGGTACCAGCTAAAATAAAGCGCTTCTTTAACTTTTGGACTTGCCTCATTGTCATCTGATTTTTGAGTTACAACATTTGGGGGCTCGTCCGGGATCCCTAAAGGCCTCATTTTCCTTCTCACGAGCGGTGAGTACCAAAATTTTATCCAAATTGTTATTGCCAGCATTGGTTTTGACGTTGGGGGCTCCAGTCCTTGCGTCCCTGGAGTGAGATGCCCTCCAGGTATTTGTTGCTCTTAGAGATTTGCGACAGAAGTTAGAGATTTGGGACTGAAGTTAAAGAGTTTGGACTTAGGTCATTTGTTGAAGTGTTAGTAACTTCTCTTGTTTCTTTAACTAAGGTCGTTTGTTGAAGTTTTCGTGACTTCTTTTGTTTCTCTAATTTAGGTCATTTGTAAAAATTTTCGTGACTTTTTGGTTCTCTTTGAGTGTGGTTAATTGGATGACTTCAATTTGGTTTACAGGTTGAACTTGTGCCTGCTTATCTCACCGATTTTTGTCTCTACTTCATTTCTAGTTTCACTTTGCCCTTTTTCTGGTTCATGTGCTCTTGTTTGATATTGGCCTCCTTCCCTTCGGTATGGGCCAATCTTCTTCTTCTACCTTCATGCCCCTGTCCCTAGTCCTTGATCATTTTTCTCCTTTTCAAGGAACAAGCCAAAGGATATGGAGATCCAGTTTACCCTGGAAAATTAAAAACTCTCTGTGAGCTCAAATGGCCTACTCTGTCTAATGGTTCCTAACCCCTGGAGGGCACCTTTAATCTTTCTCTTGCCCAGTCCCTCCGGCAGGTAATTTTTGGTCTACCGAGTCAACCGGATCAATATACCTATATACAAGTTTGGATTGACCTCATCTATGAACTCCCTTCATGGATAAAGAAATACCTGTTGGGATCCCCTTCCTAGCCCCCCCTGAAGGACTCGGAGCTGACATCCTCCACCGTCCGTTGCTGACCCCCTGAAATGACTCAAGGCTTGCTGTTCTGGACACTATTTCTGGATGACTGTCCCATTCCACCTGGTCGCACTGGCAGTTCCAACTGATAAGAAGTGGCTGTGACCCCCAACCATCACAGTCAAAACCTGCTTGTTCCACCTGCCAGCCAGAACACAGATAAATTCATTATGCAGTTAAGATATTGGTCAAAATGTGTTGGTAAATCTAAGCTAAAACATAAAAATGTTATAAGGTTATAATATTTCTTTAATAGAACATTTTATCACTATTTTTGCACTTCCATAAGTTACATTAGAACTAGTTGCTAAATGCACTGATATTCCTTGCTTGATTATAGACAATAGCACTAGAGAGGGTAAGGTTAATAAGCTTCCTAGTGGATTTTATGTAAACTTCTGTATAATGGGACTTTTGGCCAGCTTGGACTTAGAACACTTACATGGCTGTATATAAAAAAACGGGACTCCTTTTGCCAGTTAAATGACATTAGGTCGGCAACCATTCTTAAAGACTTGGAGGACAGGTTTCACTGAGATGGACTGGTTCTGATCCCCCTCTACATGCTAGAGGGAATGTCAGGCCTGCTCTGTTTCAGTTTCCCTGCTTTGACTTTAATCCTAATTTTCCTACCTCTTTGCACTTTCCTTTTTAGAGGCATGTAAAATTTGAAAAACTCTGACTGTTCCAGCTAGGTAAAGCCCTTGAAATGAGGGTTTGTTCATGCCAAAGACAGGGAAGTCATTCAAAAAATTTGACCTTTCCTCCTGTTTAGCTGTCATTTAAATGGGTAAGAAATAAGTTATAAATTTTAAAAAACATTTGGTGTAAGATACCTAGGTAGTCTTGTTCAGGCTTTTAGCTATCCCTTATAGAACTTGGACAAACAATGGTTACTCTGCCAGCTAGTAAATGCTCTTAGAGCAGCTGCCAGTCTTTAAAGCAGAGGACAAGCTTCCCCAGCTGTAATTTGGTAAATCCCCATTGAAGGCTATGGCTGATAAAGTGTTGACCAGGGAAACTGCTGGATTCCTTTCTGGAGACATTTCTGGTTGTTTGAGCCAAAAGAAACTGAGAATACCTAAGGGTTTAAGTCACCATACCCGAAGGTTCCTTGGTGGAAACTGACTTCTGACCACTAAAAGCTCTTCACTTACCTATTATACTTTTTTCTTCTAGTAAACTAGGAATTTTACCTGAGCTTTTCAGTAAAACAAGTTAATGAGTCATTCTTTCAGAAACAAGGCTGAGACAGCTTGCCATAGTGGTTATCAAAAAAAAAAAAAAAAACCTTACCTCTGCTTTACATGTTAACTGAAAATGAGATGTTTACCAGCTATATTGTGTTCTAACCAGTATGTAAAATGTGACGCTAAATGATAATAAGTTTCACCTATGAGCTTCAAGGTTAAATCTTGTTTAGTTGCTAAAAATATTTACCTAAGTGATTAGATAAATTGACCTTTTTATAAAATGGTTATGTTTCCTTCTTAAGACTCCTGTCACCAGACTAGTAGTCTTATGTTCAGATTATGTTTGCCTTAAAAAGTCATTCTAGTACTAAAATATAGGTATGGGCTACAACAATGCCCTATGATCGAAACTGGGAGAAAACCAGGAAAAAAAACAAGGAGACCACAAATGACTGCCTTTGTTGTGCCTCAAAACAGATTCTAAGTCTGATTCTCTGGGCTACAAGAACAGCTCAATGACAATGAGGTTAGCCAGGCCATTGTAAGAGGGACTGCTTTAAGAGGCCCACAAGCCATGCCCTGACTGCCAAGGCAGCCACTAGAAGTGAGACTGCACTCTGAGGCAGAGGCCCCAGGGCTCAGACTCAGCTTCCCAGGTGGTCCAGTAGGACTGAAGGGCAGTGGGCCTGCCTCCTCCCTCTGACGAGACTGTCTTCTCTACCTGTCATCTCCATGGAGGAGCCCTGAGTAATCATGACTACAAAAAAAAAAAAAAAAAAATCCAGCCCATTGCTGGATATTGGCCCAGGTCTTTTTGTCTTTCTCTATCCCTGATTCTCCTTCCAGTCATCCTACCTCAGTAGAAACAGACTTTAGAAGATATATTACTTCAGCTGTAAATGAGATACTACAATATATGTTGAGGTTGCTTACTAATCAAGAGGATGCTAAGACTAGTTTTTATAAATGTGATATATTGTTATTCACATGTAAGACTTAAAAGGTATTTAAAGGTATTTCACTAGTTAAAACAGGTTCCCAAGGACAGATAACATCCTGTCAGTGTAAAAATTTTAGAAACACTGACTACACAGTATCCAATAGCTTTCGGCCTATAGATAGAGACAGTCCTTGTCTTTAAAACATAAACCTCAGAGTCACAATGTTAAAAGAATAAATCCCTCTATAGTGCCCCTTGATGAGCCATATCCAAAACTCAATGGGACATTGGTTTAATCTGACTGAATACTATGTATTTCATGATAAGTATATTAAGTTAGCCTGGTTGATTTTTGATGTAACTCAGGTATTTCATGCTGATAGTAAACACAGGTGTAATTAGAAAAACATGCCAAACTGTACTTAAATTGCTTAAAAACATTGACAATAAAAATAAGGTATTAATCTGGTTTTCATATGTTCTCAAAATTTAGAGATAATTATAAATATAACTGGAGGGACTTATAGCAAACTGTCAGACTCCAAAAGTAAAGGGGTCTAAAAACAAGTGGGTTAGAATTGCTAGCCTCAAAATGTATACATTTATCTGTTAGCTTAAATGCTTTTGCTTTGATTATACATGCTGTAATTTCCAGAAAATTTGTCCTTTATTAAAGAATACCAAAACCCAGGTAATCATACAGATTTTGTCTATAGAGACTTGATAAGGCCTTAACTGTCCATCTCATACAACCCAAGTGAGCCGAGTCTTCTCTGAGTTTCCTGCCTCATTATAAAAAAAGCTATCATCACATTCCTTGGGCAGGGCTGATTGCCCTCAAAGAGACTGAATTAAAAGACAAGGTGACCACAGTTTGAGAGAGGCAGATGCTCCCCACTGTAGGCTACACCTCAAGACAAAAGACGAAACTCCCTGGCTGATATTATAGCTCAAGAGGTGACACAAAAACCAGTGGGGACATGGGAAATACTGTCTGTTCTCCCATCTAGAGTTCTAAAAACAACCTATCCAGACTCTGTTGTTAACTAATGTTCCTTGCTGTTGAAATAGATTAGCAGTGGTGACCCATGTCAAAATAATTTGATACAACATCACCTCAAAGGGCCATGAGTATATAAAACTTGAGAGATTTAAACATATGCTATGATATTTAATATTGTTAAAACCTATCCTTTTAAAAGATGACAGATATATATGTAAGACAACTAGATTACAATGTGACAAAGGCTCTTAATGCCACTTCAACAGCCATTGCCCTGCTCAATGTGGAGCAGAGAAAACTCATTGAGAGGCCATATTAAACAACAGAGCTACTATAAATAATATAAAAAACTACATTAATTAGACCTATGATTATATTCCTTCTAGTCCTGCTCATTGGGCCTTGTTTAATAAACTGTTTAACTGAATATATGCAAGCTAAGTTATAACCCTGACAAGTCAATGATTTGACTGGGGCACAAAAACCAGTGGGGAATGTTATAATCTGTGCAATTGATTCCAATTTTGTAACTCTGTATCCTTCCACTGTAACTTTATTAACTGTTATAACCTGACATAGGCACCGCCATCTTGTTCTGTATGTGCCATTCTAAATGCTGTAACTTTCCACTGTGCCCTTTCTCTACTTGAGAACCTGCAGTTGGGCCTTTCTCATGCTGCCCTTTTGTGCACACCTGAATCTAGTTCTGGCCCAATGCCCTGATCTTGCCCTCATTCCCAGCTACAAACTGTACTCACCACTGCACTTGTTATTGTTCATTAGAAACAGGTAATTTTTCAACTGTAGCCCCTAGATGAACCCTTGACATCAGCTTTTGTGGTTTATTGACTTAAATACTCACTCACACCTAAGCATCTTGTGGGGGTGTCTGCCGCTGGGTACCAGCTAAAATAAAGCACTTCTTTAACTTTTGGATTTGCCTCATTGTCATCTGATTTTTGAGTTACAACAGTGACCCTCTTGTTTTTAGCCTCCCTAATGCTAGGAATACAGGCATGTGCCACCACACCTCACTCTATTGTCAGTTCAGCTCACCCAGGGAAGAGACTGGCACAGCATGCAGTTCCAGGGATTGAAACCTGGCCCCTTGCTTGCCTAATCAGGTGTTTTTTTTTTTTTTTGTGGTACTGGAGATTGAACTCAGGACAGTGCACTTGCAAGGTAGGTGCTTATTCTACTAAGCTATCTCCAAGGCCCCCACTGAGCTATTATGAATTGTTTCTAAAAGTTTGAAAAAATGTCCTGTTTATCATATTTGACATTCATGATGTTTCCTTTGATTGAGTCTGTATCTTTTAATCTCAAAGTTTCAAACATAATTCAGTTGGCTGAATGATCCACATGCTTTGATACTTTGGAACATTCTTTGTATTTCCTTCCAGTGTGTTTCCCACCACACCTCCCCATCAGCTTAAAGATCTTTTACTTATTATTTAACCAATAATACAAATATCATTTGCACTATTGATGAGCCAGGCACCTCTTTCATAAGATTTTCAGTGATATCCATCTCTCACTTCCTGTTTTGAATTGGTGCAAAATATTTTGAAACTACAAAACTTAGTTCTTTATGTTTAATCTTCAATTATATACAGTTGAAAATAGACAGTTTTATATTTATTTCCCAATAACTAAACTACTAGTTATACTCTCAAATTTAATTCCATAATAAATTCTTAAATACTCATATAATCTCAGTCAGTTTAGAAAAATATATATTGAGCCAGGCTGATAGCTCAGTGTACTAAAGTGCCTGCTTAGGCAAAGCACAGCTGTGAGGGTTCAATCGCTGGCATGCTGTGCTAGCCCAGCCTGCGGGATGCACTGAGATGGCAATTGTGACTGGACCTGGTGGCACAATCCTGTGATCCCAGCACTTAGGAGGCTGAAAACTGGAGAATCACTACAAATCCAATCTACGTAGTGAGACACTGTAGACCGTGTAGATTCTGTCCTAAACACAGAAAAAAGAAAAAGAAAAATATATATTTATCTTTTGTGAGAAAGTTTAAATTTTCATTTTTTGAAAACCAACTTTAGGCAAAGAGGTTAATATGAAGTTTGCATATGTGAAAGACTGACTCATATGAACTGAGTCAGTTACTTTCAACCTAGCCTGGGGAGCAGTGCTTTAGTGTCCACAACATGTATCAACTGGGCCAGAATCTACTTCATATTAACAAATGTTATAAATATATCTCTATAATTCTTTTACCAAGTAATATATTTCTAATGTAATTAATTTCACCAAATAGCACTTCTATCTAATAATCATTAGCTAATATATGCCATTCATTTTAACAATGAAAATCAACTATAGTTCAGCAAAATAACAACATTTATCTTGATAAGTTCTAAAACAGCCAAGAATTGAATTTCATATTAAAAGTTTACTGACTTCTTCCCTGGATCATAAATTTCAGAAGAAAGTTCCTTAACTGTAACTTAAGCCACTCTATCTGATATTACACTTTCAATAACTGAATTTAAGTAAATATAATAGCCTAAATTACAACCCTAAATTATATCTTTAATATGCCTAAATTATATCTTATAACCCCAAATTATAACCCTAAATTATATCTTTAATAGGCCTGGACTGTTGGATTGAGTCATGGTATGTTTGAAAATTAATTTACTAGCAATTATGAGTATGAAAATCCAAAATGTGGTTATATACTGCAGAATGAAGGGATCAATCAAGTAGAACAGATACACTACCAGTTAAAAGAAAATGCTTTAAAAGTTCAGCTAAAGGAATGGACACACACACACACACACACACACACACACACACAGTTTCTTTGAACAGATTTTCCAATTGTTGGAATCTTTTGTACACAAGAAAGAACATCAAATAATTCTTCCTGGTTTCCAAGGCATTATGTATGTTTTATTAGTGCATTTAATGTAATTGGAGCAGAGTGACTCTTTACTTTTGCAATAACTTTCCATAGTAAAATTACAATGATTATAGATCTCTTGCTTCCATGTAAAGAATTAGAGAGTTTCCAAGAATATTTCCTCTGCGTCCTGTAGAGCCATACATCAGAGGAACACTGTAGAAAGGGGTCCAAAACATAATTGATTAGTGAAGAAGTCAGAGAAAATGGTTACCATAATTATAGCTCCAAACCTTCTTTCAGGGAAAGGAAACAGGTGATGATCTACAAAAACTAAGACTCATAATTACTAATTGTTTAGCTTCTCCTCTTTCTTTCAGGGAAAGGAAGAGACTATAGTCAAACAATGCCAAAACATAGTCCAATTCATAAAGCCACACTAAACTAAAAGATTCTCAAGGCAGCAGAAAACCAAAGTGATAGTCAGAAAATAAGGGCTGGGCTAGTGAGATAGCTCAGTGTACTAAGAACAGGGACTGGAGTTCAATCCCAAGCAAAAACATGATGGGCTGGCTCTGCCCTCAGGCACACTGACTGGGTGACTGAGTTGGGTGTGGTGGCAGAGTCCTGTAATCCCAGCACTGGTGAGGCTGAAAACAGGAGGATCACGAGGAGTCCGAACTGTAGTGAGACCTTGTACCAAATACATTGAGAGAGAGAGAGAGAGAGAGAGAGAGAGAGAGAGAGAGAGAGAGAGA
>NW_004524912.1:437066-439204 GCF_000260255.1 Octodon degus
AGAGAGAGAGACAGAGAGAGAGACAGAGAGAGAGACAGAGAGACAGAGAGAGACAGAGACAGAGACAGAATGAATTATGGCTGTGGAACTGAGTTTGGAAAATGAAATTTAAAAATCTTACCTAGACTTTTCCATGGAAGTAAAAGAAAAAAATGAAATAAACAGTATTATTGAATAACTACTAAAGAAGCAAAGAAATCTCTCAAGATTACAAAAGCAGAAGTTTTATCCTTTAATATAACTAAGCAAATTAGACCCATAACATACAAGAAAATCAATAATGTGTCTTGAGGTAAGATCGTTTGTCAGCATCTTAAACAAACTTGTTAATTGGGTTGTCTCTGTTAGCTAGTAGGGCTTTATTGTAGAGTAAATATCATATCTTGGTGACAGAAGGTAGTTTTGCAACCTGATTCTAGATGACAAACAAAAATTAGCTCTTATGCTTGTGTAAGACAAAACCTTACCTTCTTTGGTGATTACAACTCAAGGAGATACCTCCTCTGCTCTCTGTATCTTTCTTGGGTTGTGAAACTGACAAGGACAGTTTGCTTTGAAAAGGTTTACATATATCTGAAAGAATCAGATATTAACAAGTTAGAAAATTTAAAGTGCTCCAAAAGAAAAGAAGTGTTTTCCCTTTTACATTTGGGAAAATAAATTTCATTTTTTAGATTTAGACTTACTCTTAAAAAAATGAATTGTTCTGATTGTCTGATTTCTACTGGGACAAGGGATACATGAATGTTTTCTGTTGGTCAAATGTGTTAAACAGTGAAAGGGTGAGAGGATGGTTATGCCCTGATCCTACTCTTTGCAGTCATGTTTCAAGTCAGGGGAGAGAAGACCTTAGAAAAAAGGTTTGAGAGAATCACAGGAGCACACAGATTCATGTACATTCAAGATTCTTTCTGTCCACCTCAACAAAGAGTGAGTAACAAAACCCATGAAGATACATAAGAGGAGACAGAAACACTTTGTTCATGTTTACTAAATACTATGTATTTAGTAAAGGGTCTACAAAGTCTCACCACACAAATTGAACTCATAGTGATCCTCCTGTTTTCATCCTCTCAAGCACTGAGATTACAGGTGTATGCCACCATGCCCAGTCTTAGTCACCATCTCAACATGTCCCAGGGATGGGGCTGTCATTACATGCCAGGGATTGATCGCCTGGTCCTTCTGCTTGCCTAAGCACGCTCTTTAATCTGCTAAACTATCTGGCTGGCACAGGAACATTTAATTGACAGAGGGACTTAGCTTCTCATTTGACAGAAAATTCAGGAAGGATGCTTTTACCACATTCAAGACTTAAGAGTATGAAACTAGCCAACTACATGAGATCTGACCTGTCCTCTCACATTTTCTTCTCCTACATTGTGAGTTGGCCATTTTTCGTCAGCTTTAATGAATGATGATGAGATCAAGAGAGAGAGAGATCCCTGTTCCACCAAAAACAAACAAACAAAAAAAGCAAGAGAAAAAGAATCCCACTCCTTTCGACAGCAGCACCTAGGCTGAGTGAGGCCTGAAAGGAAGAACAAATTACTGTTCCCCAGAATGCTGAGAACGTCAGTCTTTTTTTTTTTTTCTTTTTGATACAGGATAACTATTAAGTTTGGACTGGCCCTGTGCTCACTTTTGTGCCTCTCAAGCTGATCATGAACTCACAGCAATCCTTCTGCCTTAATCTCCCAAGTTCTGAGATTATAGGCATGTGCCACTATGCTGAGTTCCAGGGTTCCAGGGACAGCATGGCATGTGGGCCAGGAGATTGAACTCAGGACCTTGCATTTGATCTACCCAGCCCTGGGAACTTGTTACATATACAAAAGTTTGGCACACATGCCATGTTATTATCCTGATAAAAATATGAACTATATTTATTATGCAAAATAATAGAGAAGAAATAATAGCACAAAATACTCAGTATAACTCTGTACTAAGAATTAATTTTGTAAAATAAAATTTCATTCTATGAACTGTAGTGTTATATACTCTTTTATTCATTATTAAAAATACGTGTTCATATTTAGGAACAAATGCCATGAGACTTCCCTTACTGAGCACTCACTTTTAACAGTCCTATGACATTGCCCAATTTTCTCCTTTCCCCAATTCACTTACTTATAAAG
>NW_004524912.1:439456-452432 GCF_000260255.1 Octodon degus
CATTGCATATTGTTGACTTAGTGCTTATTCATTGTACAAGATGCAGACATTATATCCTGTTCACAAACAGTATTAGAACAAATCTTTTTATTCACTGAATTAAGAGAACATAGATGTATACTTATCCTAAATATTTTGAATATATAGATAAAAAATGGCTGTTCATTTGTATCCCGTTTCTTCTGTTTAGTTTTGTCATTTAGATATTAAAGCTGTTTGAATTCAGCAAAATATTCCAAAATAGTCCAGTAGTTCATAATAGTAGTAGATTTTCCATAGGAGTGGTGATGTCAGAAGTTGTTCACTTGAGCCTTTTAGAACTCAGCATATTAATATTGCTTTACTTTTTTATACTTTTTTCTACACATTTCTGCTGGACGTTTAAGACCAAGATAAAGCAAAACCATATAATGAGAAATGTAGCTTTTGTAACTGATAAAGTCAATCAAATCCCCTCAGGATTTATCCTGAAACCATGTACCTCAGTTTGTAGATCCTTTGTCAATGTTATCCATGTGAATGAGTCAAGGCCATTGCTTGACCACTTGCTCTCTGTAAAAGCTGGAGAGAATGTTTTCTCTCCATGCGACTCTTGTTAGACACACTCTATATCATCAGTCTCTCGTCTGTGGCCTCATAGTCTTCCCGATTAGAAAATTTGAGACACAACTGAGTTACATGATGTTATAGTACAGATTCTAGTATGTCCTGATTCCAATATGTCTTGAGTCTTCACTGACCTTGAAAGGCTAGGGCCAAAATGTTGGCTGTCCTTGAAGAACTCCTTTTTCTCTAATTTTTTTGTCTGCAAACTTAAGTTGTTAAATCCCCAGAAGAGAAGTTTATTGTTATTACCCTACAACCTTAGGCTATTGAGCTTGACATCATTATCTGAGTATCAAATACCTTAGGTATAACATGGAACAGGTATGTTTTATCAAGTATTGATACATTAAACTTTAAGTTCCTACAGAATATTAGGAAAAATAATTTAGAAAATTAAAATATATTTAAAATATGAATAAACACTTACATAATTTTACGCAGAAGTTTAGAAATCTAACCATATACAGCATTGTCGCAGGATAGTTCCACAGCACCTGCTTTCCTGTCTCCTGCCTTCATCTTCCACCCCATTCCTTTTTAAACAAACATCTACCAGAGAGACAGTACAGACGCAATCAGCATGTCATGACAAGCAGTGCATATTCAGAAGACCAGAATGACAGGTACTCTGAGCATGACCCTACACAATGCCATCTTCAGTGCAGTTGCTTAGTTCACAGGTATCAACATATACGGTGAGAATTCTACCAATTAACTTGCAGACTTTATAACCTTCTGAAGATTCTCAGGATGATTGCCTTGCCCATTTTGTACATATAAATGTATGGCTTTACCCCTGTCATGCTTCCTAGCTTTTTTCCTTGCTCACTCTTCATTGTCTAATCCATACATTCTTGCATTCCTTTTAATTGTGTTATTCCTTTCTATTTGAATTTCTTATTTGAATTCTTATACGGGAGAGACTGTATAATATTTATACATGTGGGTCTGGTTTATTTCACTTATGAGTATATCTTCAAGCAGCATCTACTTAAATATAATGTGTTCGAGTTTATCATTCCTTATAGCTGAGTAATACTCCATTGTATAAAAATACCACATGTTTTTTCATCAATTTCTTAGGGGACAAGCATCTTGATTGTTTCCAAGATTTGGATATCAGAAATCGTGCTGCTATAAACATAGGTACACATAATCACTATGATATGACATATTCATATCCTCTCAGAAAATTACCAGTATTGGAATTGCTTTTTTGAATAGATTGAATTAGAGGCCATCTATTCCAATGTTGTTTTTAGGACTTTGAACATGAATGATTGCTGGACTTTGTCAAAAGCCTTTTCTGCATCAGTTGAGATGATAGTGTGGTTTCTAGTTTTCACTCTATTTATATAATGTATTACATTTATAGAGTTTGGAATATTGAACCATCCTTGCATGTCCAGCTCTAGTTTTTCAAGGAGTCTCCACACTGATTTCCATAATGGTTATATCAGCCTACATTCCCACCAGCAGTGGAGAAGGGTTCTGTTTTCCCCACAGCCTCTCCAACATTTGTTGGGTGATTTCTTTATGATAGCCATTCTTTCTTTGGTGAGATTATATCTCGGTGTTGTTTTAATGCACATTTCACAGATGACTAGTGATGAGGAACATTTTTTCATAGTTTTATTCGTTTCTTTAACTTTGTCCTCTGAGAAGTGTATGTTCACCTTGGATGCCCATTTCTGGATTAGGTTTTTAAATTTGGGGTCCTTAATGTATTTTAGTTCTTTATAATTTCTAGAAAGCAGACCTTTGTCCGAGTACTTATTAGGTAAGAAGTTTTTCAAATTTGTTGGTTGTCTTTTCACTTTGTTAATAATTTCTTTTGATGTGCAAATATTTATCAGTAAGAGGAGGTTTCCGTTGTTACTTCTTTCAAGTGTTACCCATCTGATTTGATTTTTGCTCATGAACACTTTGCATGCCCCTATGTCTTCAGGAGTTCATCCTACTTTCTGTTCCAGGAGATTTAGTGTTTCTATTTTAATGGTTAGATCTTTAATCCAGTTTGACTTTAGCTTAGTGCATGGAGATAGACCTGGGTCAAGTTTTAGTTTTCAACAAGTGGAGAGCCAGTTTTGTCAGCACCACTTTTAAAGAGTCTATTTTTCTTCCAGTGAGCGTGTTTGGTCCCTTTGTCAAAGATAAGGTGGTGGAGAGTGTTGGTAGAGGTTTCTGTGTCTTCTAATCTATTTCATTGATTTTCAGGTCTACTACATTTACAGTAGCATGCTGATTTTATCACAGTAGCCTTGAAGCAATAGTTCAAGTCAGGAATTGTAATCCCTCCTGCCTTGTCTTTGTGGCCCAGGATTGATTTTTATATTCAAGGTCCTTTCTGGTTCCAAATAAATTTTAGGAATAGGTCTGTGATTTAAGTTATAGGTAGTTTGATAGAGATTGCATTAAATCCATAGAGGAATTTTGGAAGTATGGCCATCTTTACAAGTTATTTCTTCCTATCCAATAGCAGGGAATATTTTCTATTTAATGAAATTCTCTATGATATTTCTTTCAGAATACCATAATTTTTCTTGAAAAGATCCTTGACTTCTTTAGTTAGATTAAATCTAAGGTATTTTATTTTCCTCAGTGCTATTGTGAAAGGTATTGTTTTTATAATTTGCCTCTCAGCGTGTTTGTTATCTCTATAGAGGAATGCTATTGACTTTGGTGTATTGACTTTGTATCCTGCTATGCTACTGAATTTGAGTATCAATTCTTGAAACTTCTTGGTGGAGTTTTTTTGGTATTCCAAGTAAAGTATCATGTCATCTGCAGATAATTGTAATTTAAATTTTTCTTTAACTATTCTTATTCTTTTAATTTCTCTCCCTTGTTTAATGGCTATAGCTAATGATTTCAGAACTATATTGAATAGGAGTGGAGATAGAGGACATTCTTGTCTTTTTCTAGATCTGATCATCAAACATTTCAGTGTTTCTCCATTTAGAATTATGTTAGCCATTGTGTTGTCATGCATGGCTTTTATCAGATTGAATTAGAGAACATGTATTACAATGCTGTGTAGGATTTTGAACATGAATGATTGTTATACCTTGTCAAAAGGCTTTTCTGCATCAATTGAGATGATAGTGTAGTTTTTAGTTTTCTGTCTATTGATATAGTGTATTACATTTATAGAGTTTGGAATATTGAGCCATCCTTGCATGTCTGAGATGAATCCTACCTGGTCATGGTGTAAGATCTTCTTGATTATTTGCTGTATTCTATTTGCTAGGAGTTTATTCAGAATTTTTGCATCTAGATTCATGAAGGAGGTTGGCCTGTAATTGTCTTTCTTAGTTGCATCTTTTCCTGGTTTAGGTATCAGTATAATACATGCCTCCAGGAATGATTTTGGGAGGATTGCTTCCTTTTCAATTTCACTGAAGAGTTTGTGGAGTGTATGAATCATATCTTCTGTCAATTTCTTGTAGAATTCAATGGTGAATCCATGAGGACCTGGACTTTCCATTATTTTTTTTTATTATTACACTTCGTATTTCATTGGCTGTTACTGTGTTATTGAGAATTGTTATATCTTCTTGGTTCAGTTTTGGTAATATGTACTTTTCTAAGAATTTGGCCATTTCATCTATGTCTTCTATTCTGTGAGAGTAAAGATTCACAAAGTGGCTATTTATAATCTGAATTTCCACTGGGCCTGTGGTAATTACACTGTTTGCATTCCGTAATACTTGTATTTGAATTTTTTTTTGATGAGATTAAATTAGAAAGAACCAGCTTTTTGATTCATGAATATTTTAATTGAGTTCTTCATCTCAATTTAATTGATTTCTCCTCTAATCTTTATGATTTCTTCCTGTCTTTGAGCTCTGGGTTTGGTTTGCTCTTCCTTTTCTAGATGTTGTAGGTGCAGCATTGGGGTGTTTATTTGTTCCTGTTCTGTTTTCCTAATGTGTGATTCACAGCTATGAATATCCCTCTGAGAACTGCCTTCATAACATTCCATAATTTCAGATAAGTTGTTCTTGAATTTTCAGTGAGTTGTAGATGTCGTTGAATTTTTTGTTTAATTTCATTTGTGAACATATTGGTTGTTGAGTAGGGTGCTCTTTAATTTTCATGTATTTAGGGATTTTTTTCTGGGTTCTTTTGTTGTTTATTTCCAGTTTTATTGCACTGTGGTCAGATAATATGCATGGGATAATTTCTGTTTCCTTGCATATACTTAAGCATGATTTATGGACTTGTATGTGGTCTACTTTAGAAAATGACCTGGTGTAGAAGAAAAATTATTTATTCAGATGTGTTTGGGTGGAACACTCTTTGTATGTCCTCAAAGTACACTTGTTCCAATGTCTGGTTCACTTCTCTAATTCTCTGCTATTTTTTTTCTGTTTGACCTATCTTTTTGGGATAAGGTGTGTTAAGGTCTCCTGTTAGGATTGTGGTATTAGATATCATATTTTTCATGTCCATTAAGATTTTTCTTATATAATTATTTGTTCCCTTGTTTGGTGCACACATATTTATGAGTGTTACCACTTCCTCTTGAATTTTTCACTTATCCAGTTTTTAGTGGCCTTCTTTATTTCATTTGATCATTCTTGGTTTGAAGTTGAGACTGTCTGAGAACAGGATTATTACCCCAGATTTTTTTTTTTTGCAGTGATAGGATGTGTAGTAATTTTTTCCATCCTTTGATTTTCAGCCTATGAATTTCTTTTACAGTTCAGTTTGTTTCTTGTATAAGGCATATTGTTGGATTTTGTTTCCTAATCCACTGTGCCAGTCTATCTGTTTTAATTGGAGAATTGAGTCTATTTCCATTAATGGTTATAATTGAGACATATTGCTTTATGATAGACATGCTGTTTACTTGCTGTTTTTACTCCTTTCTCTCCAGTGTTTAATTGTTTGCCCTATTTAGTGGGCTCCGTCTGTTTTCATTCTTGGAGTTCTGATTGTTTCGGTCCATCTCTAGAACATCTTTCAGTTATCTGTGTAGGGTTTTCTTTGTCATCATGAAATTCTTTAGTTGTTCGTTGTCATGGAAATATTTCTTTTCTTCATCAAACTTGAAAGACAGTTTTCAGAGTATAGTAGTGTGGCCTGGAATTTGTTTTTGTAGATGACTTGAAGTACTCTGCTCTGTGCTCTTCTTGCGTTCATGGTTAATGGAGATATTTCTCCCGTAATTTGGATGGGTTTTCCTCTGAATGTGAAGTGTTTCTTTTCTCTAGCAGCTTTCAGTATATTATTCTTGTGTTTGAATTTGGAGCTCTTGACTGTTATATGTCTCAGTGTGTTTTTAATTGAGTTGAAATTATTCGGTTTTCTGTATGCTTCAGTTAACTGAATCCAAGATTGTTTCCTCATATTTGGGAAGTTTTCTGCTATTACTTCTGCCCATTTTTTTTTCTTTTTTTGTGGAACCGGGGATTGAACTCAGATCCTTGCATTTGCCAGTCAAGCGCTTATCCTACTGAGCCATCTCCCTGGTCCCTCTTCTGCCCATTTTTTAAAATCATTTTTAATGACTCCTTCTTTCGCATTGATGCTTATTAGTCTCATATTGTTCATCATTGCACCCACTTGATGTGTGATGAACTATTATTTTCTGCATCCTACTTGTTTTTCAGTGATTCTTTCTAATCTTTTCACTACCTGCACCATCGTCTTCTCAATCTGAAACTCTATGTCACTTTCACTCAAATAGTTTTGCAAGCTTGTGATTGAAATTTTTTGCTCCTTTATATCTCTTTGGCTCTGATTTATGTGACTTATTTCTTTCCTGTATTACTCATTCAAAGAATCCATCATTTTTCTAATCTGTTCTATTTTTATCAATGTTTTCTTTTTTTTTTTCAAATCAAATTGGTAGGACAGTTTCAATAATTAACACACTGCATACATTCTTCTTAGTGGTTAATTGCTGTACAAGATGCGGACTTGATATCCTCTTTACAAACACCACTAGAACAAATCATTCTATTCATTAACAGAATGTAACTATATATTTATCCCAACCACTTTGAATACACAGATACAAAATGGACATTCATCTGTATACCCTTTTTTTGTTAAGTTCCATTATTTGAATATTATAGGTGTGTAAACTCAGCAAAATATTCTAAAAGAGTCCAGTAGCCCATAATAATATTGGTCTTCCACTTAGCTGGCAATGTCAGAAATTGTTGACCTGAGTCCTCCACAGCTCAACATAACAGCATGGCTTTATCAATGTTTTCTGTAGGAGCAGTTATTGATTTTTTAGTACAGACATTTTTTAAAATCAGGTTTCCTCCATATGTTTTTGCATTTGGTTCTTTACTTCACATGCTATTCAGAGTTCATTACTTCAGACTGCATAAGGTCTGAATGGCTGTCACTTTGAGATCTCTTTCTGTTTTCTTAATCTTTATTTACTGTAGAATTTATCTTCTCCCTCCCAAGTCTTTCTGTTCACCTCCTCTTGGCCTCATGCTCATTTTCTATAGAAGGTGGTGATTTACTTCAGATGTTATTAATTCAGAGATTTGTGTTTTTATTTCAGAGGTTATTTCTGATCTGACTTCTATACTTTTCTGCAGTTGTGTCTTTATTTAAGACACTATTGATTCAGAGATTTCAATTTTGTGATTCCAAATTTCTTCTTTGTTAGTGTCCTCTGCACTTGTTCTAGGTGGTCTTGGGTTTGAGATTGCGTTTTGCTCTTCTCCTTGTCATTTTGTATAGCACTGTGTTGTGACCTTTGTTGTAGAGCTTTGGTACAGTTATAACCTTAGCACTTACTGATAGTTGGATGCAGAGCTTCAAAATTTGAATTCACCCTGATATGCCTGGCTTGGGTCTGGCTGCTGTGCTCAGAGCTTTCCTGCTGCAGTCTTTGGGAATTAACCTGTTTTGCTCCTCTGGCAAGATGTTCTGCTCCTGGATTAGCTGGGTGGTTCTGTCTCCTACTCTTTCTGCAGGGACTGTAGCCTCAGAGTTTCACCCCAGACCTATATGCTAGGCCTGGGCTGGATTTGAGGGGATCAAGTGCTCACAGTTTAGAGGGGACACTGTTGAACACACTGTGAGAATGCAACAAAAGTAATCATTCATTTGGTGGGCTTAGGAGAGGGGGCTCCAAAGTGGTGGTGGGTTTCCAAAGGTATGGCAGAGGGTCTCACTCATGTGGCATGCCTGGATTTGGTCCAGAGAGGTCCTGCAGTCTCAGGGTAGCTGGAAGCTCTCCCGCACAATTACCAGGCTTGCACTTGTGCTGGTCTTGATGTTCCCGAGTTAACATATTCTTGAACACAGTTTATTGTAATACTTAAATAAAATCTATTAAAAATTAAAAGTACTCACTATCCCTAACACACTCAAATATAAATTTATTATAGTTTTTAAAATTTCACTTTTTGAAATTTGCATTATTTTTATATTCTGCCTAGTATCTATCTATCTATCTATCTATCTATCTATCTATCTATCTATCATCTATCTATCTATCATCTATCTATCTATGTATAGTTTGTTCTCATATCTAACTTTTTCCTTTGTGTAATTTAATATTGCTATGCCAAAGGACAACGGAATTTCTGAAAATAAAATAACAATATATATTTGCACCTACTTTTATGACATCACAATTTGTAATAGCTATATCTTGGAAACTACTCAAATGCTCATAAAATGAGGAATAAATAAAAAATTATTTTCACATCTTGGAGTACTACTCAACCACAAAGAAGAATAATCTTGAGGAATTTTGTAAATGGGTGCTACTTGAGACAATACTTATAAATGAAATCAGACTCACATGTGCAAACATCATATTGTCTCCCTAGTGTGGGAAGATAAAAGACTGCATAAGTTCTATAATATGCATCATATATTGTAAAAGGGGAAGTAATTGTTTAAAAGGAAAAGGAGTTAAGAGAAGGGAAAAGGGAAATAAAAGAAGGGATAGGGAGAAAAATACAAGGTAGCCATACTAGTAGTCTCTCACAATTAAAAAAGAAAGTTATACATATTTATTAGTAGAAAACTTTTAAATGCAAACACTCAGAGAAATCACCACCTTCTACAGAAAACAAGCATGAGGCCAAGAGAAGGTGAACAGAAAGAGTTAGGAGAGAGAAGATAAATTCTACTGTAAGTAAAGATTATGAGAACAGAAAGAGATCTCGAAGTGACAGCCATTCAGATCATATCAGACGAGAAAGAGGAAGACCTAAAAGTGCATCTGTCAAAAAATCATGAGGAAGAAAGAGAGAAACAATAAAGGAAAGTGCCATCTATGCTAACCCTTCTGATGAAAAGGCTTTCGTGTTTTTGTTCGCCTTGGTAGATATAAATAGAAAACTTATCAATCAAAGACTTATTCTCTGATTCTTGTCTGAAGTTTAAATTATCTTCAGGATTATATCAGCAAATTCTCATAGTGATGGACTCACAGGGGCATTCTGACTGCATCAATAAAAGGCATTGATGATTTTTCATTTTTCATTTAGCGTGTGCCACATTTTTGGGCAAAACTGTGTGCTTGGCCTATTATGGGACTCCCTTGTTTACCAAGGAATATTGTCAGTGTTTTGTGTTGGGATATATGTAGGAATAGTTACAAAACCAAACCAAGATGTTGGATGGATAGCTGCTAACAATAAAAAGGGCTCAGAGTATGGATGAAAGTATGAAAATGTGAAAATAAAATGCTTGATAGTTTGCAGGTCTTGCTTCAGAAATGCAGTATTTTAAATACTATCAGAAAGAGTGATGTTTAAATATATATGTATACAGCAGGTTTTCAGCATTAATAGGGTACATACATACAGTTCATTTACCTTTAATAAATTAGCAATTGATAGTTTATTGAATGAAGAATTAAGAATGTGAACTGTAAATTTGCCCACAATTGATTTTTTCCCAGGCCATTTTTATGACATAAAATATGAGTTATACTTTTAGTATACTTTCTAAACAACTTGAAACTTTGGACGCTATATAAAGAAAAACATTTAAGGATATATCATACTTCATATAGACACCTTGTTTTATTGAATGTAATTTATTTATCTGTTGCAAAAATATTTTCTCCTCTCAGAATGGTGCCTGTTAAGCTAAAATTAGAATATATTTATTGCATGCAAAATATTTCTTAGCCCCTTGTAAGCAGTAATATTATATCTGAGTGGATATTAATTAACATATCCTGATAATTATTTAAATTGTTATCTTAACCTCATTCAATTAAAAAAAAATAAAACTTAATATTGAAACTAAAGAAAAAAGTTAATGCTACTATCATTTGGAGAATGTTTTATACTTATACTTTGGATAATTACTTTGAAGATGAAAAATGTGTATGATGATGACAATACACAAAATATATTGTTATTGTCCCATTATTTTGTTATGAAATTCTGTTTTGCTGTTCTTCAATTAAATAAAAAATGACATTGTCATCTCTATTTTCTACTTTAAGTTTGCATAGGACCTCTCCTATAGCAGCTGCTGATTAAATACTAGAAAGTATAACAAACATAAATAAATGATTACATGAATAGATATAGATATAAGTGATAAAGATATATATATATATGTATATATATATATATATATATATATATGAGATATAGATATAGAGGTAGATACAGACATAGATAGAGATAGAGATGATACAGAGTTTTTCTCAGGCCATCTTTCTTTTTTTTATAATTTTTTTTTTATTTATTTGAGAGAGAGAGAGAGAGAGAGAGTGGTGTGTTTGTGTGTGTGTGTGTGGCCAGCTCAGCCCACCAGGGGGCGGGGCTGGCTGGCATGTGGTGCTGGGGGATTGAACCGCGGTCCCTGATGCTTTGCCAAGCTAGTTCCAAGTAGGTGCTTTAGACCACTGAGCCATCTCTCCAGCCCCAGGCCATCTTTCTTTGTATGTAGATTTCCATTTTCTGGAAGCTGGAACAAACAGTTATGAGGGATTTGAACAGAACCTCATTTTCTATATAATTATTAATATTAAAATAGTACATATTATACTAAATGAACTATTTACATCAACAGCAAGTATAAAGTTCCTTTATTAGGAACATTTGAGCAAGTTCACATAAAAAATGGCTTGTGTTTAGATGACCTCCAAAGACTTATGTGGTCATAAGTAGAGCTTTTCAGACGTTGCAGGATGGAAGGTCTGCATGCTGAAATTAAGTGTATGATTCTGGGATCAAAGGTGTATAATTATTACATTATCCAAACTCCAGACTAATGGAATCAACATTTAATTCATCTGCAGTGTGGATGGCAATATGGGTCCCGTAATCTGTATATAAGTGCAGTGGGTATCCTAGATGAAATAGAAACAACAGAAGAGTGTTGTCACTTGTCACTTGCCTTCTTGCTGCCCTGCTCTTCAATGAACTGTTTCTCCTCTGAGATGCCCCTCTGTCATGTCATGCTCCCTTGGAGCCAGCCAACTATGAGATAAAACTTTATAAACTGTGAGCCAAATAAACCTTTCACCCTTAAACATTGAGTGTCAGGTCTTTTGTTTCAACAATGAGAAAAGTGACTAAGATACTGACCTTAAGATTGTTATTATTATTCCATTACTTCCTTATTTTAATTATTATATCATTATTTCATTATGAAAGGCATGCAAGTTTGGTCTTGCTTCATTATAGAATTATGAATTTTACTAAGGACTAAGAATTTTTAAAAATGATTGCTTAACATACAAGTTTCCAAGTTTCTTTGTGCATTAATTTAACGTTGGGATCTTTAAAAATTAAAATAAAAATCATCCTCATTCTTACCTTCCCAGACAAATAGCTTCGACATCCACACCAATTCAAAATATTTCTGGTACCGAAGCAGAAGCATTTCTATGTTTATATTTATTTTATTGATACATTCAATCTAGTTTCAGACAAGTTTGGAAACTACAAAAGACTTAACACATGGTTCAGATTTCTGGCTTACATTTGCAATAAGAGCAGGCATTCTACATAGATTTTAGCACTCATGCAAGCACTCTTTAAAACTTCATTTTCATGTCTAGCAAATCTGCTGTGGAGAAAAATTTATCTTTAGAAATCCCACGTGCTCCAGCAAATGATGGTCACATATTTGTGTGTCATGGACATAATCTAATCTGAATGCATACACACACACACACACACACACACACACACACACTTACAACAATTTAGTTTTATGTTGAACTACTGTATAAAATAAGCCTTGTGAGATAATCAAGCCACCTGAATTATAAGGCATTTAAATGTGACAAGAAAGAAAATACTGAAAATTCACATGTCTAAAGATGCCAAATTATTACATCTATTTTGAAGTGCTAGTATTTAAACTCAAGACATCATGAGTGATAGGCAAACAATTTACTTCCGAGTCACAGTCCCAACTCAAAGTTCTAATTTCAAAAAGAAGAGTTAAAATTTATTTTTATCATCACTCTTGTAATACCCTTGTATCTCAATTTCCCATAAAATGTTAAAGTAAAAGTGCTCATAATCAAAAGAAATGTTTCACTTTAACAGCCATTGTCAATTGCTTATGTTGAAACCAGTAAGTACAGCATCATGTCTTCTGAAAAATATTCAATCAGGTTTAATTTAGAAGCCCAATTGCTATTTCATAACACATATCTTCTGTAGGGTACATAGAATTGTTACCATGATTATATATTTTCTGATCCTTTAAAGTATAAATTGGAATACTTCGGTATTAAATATTAACTAAAGTAAATGAGAATTTGAGGACATCATGACAAAAATTTTCATATTTATGAAACTCTAAAAATATCAAGTAATATTTAGTGAGACCTCACACTATGCTAAAGAATTTACAAAGATCTAGTCAAAACTTTTCAGTCTCAGACTGACATCATTATTGGTTTTGTTTTGTTTTGTTGTTTTTACTGGGGATCAAACTTGGGACCTTGCACTTATCAGGCAGGTGCATATACAGTGGAGCTATTTCCCAGCCTTATGTAAGGAATTTATATACATGATATCCTTTATTTTTTATATAACATGAGGGAGCCAACTATTATAATACTCTCCCTCATGCAGATTAACAGGTATCTTTCTAGAAGCATTGTGATTTCCTAAGGTCACAAGCAATAACTATGTCTTTGGCTACATCCCCGACACTATAAATTCAATGACATATTGTTAACTAAATTCTTATTTCCAACTGTACTGCAAGCACCCTATTCATTTTAGAATATGTTTTGTAATTTAAATGCTATACCTCTATTTTATACATTAATTTGTGTACCACTATTACTAGTTATGGATTTCAACTTAAAGGATTTTGTTGTTTATTAGCAATAGACTACTTGTCTACAGCATATTTCAATGTATCTTCTGATTTTTAAGATAATTTTTAA
>NW_004524912.1:453840-454982 GCF_000260255.1 Octodon degus
GAATTAACAACTGGGACCTGCTCTTATTGAGAAGTTTTTTCACATCAAAAGAAACTACCAACAAAGTGAAAAGACAACCCACAAATTTGGAAAATATCATGACAAATAAGTACTCAGACAAAGGTCTGCTCTCTAGAATCTATAAAGCACTGAAAAACACTAAGTTCCCTAATTTTAAAGACCCAATCCAGAAATGGGCTTCAGAGATGAATACACACTTGTCAGAGGAAGAAATTAAAGAAATGAATAAATATATGAAAAAATGCACCACATCACTAGCCATTTATGAAATGCAAATTAAAACCACATTGAGATATCATCTCCTCCCAGAAAGAGTGGCTATCATAAAGATATCACCCAACGACAAATGTTGGAGAGGCTGTGGGGAAAAAGGAATCCCTCTCCACTGCTGGTGGGAATGTAGACTGGTGCAATCATTATTGAAATCAATATGGAGACTCCTCAGAAAAGTTGGTCTGGAAATCACCTTTAAACCAGAAATTTCCCAGAGGATATGAAATCATCATATCATAGTGATGTATGTGTGCCTATGTTTATAGCAGCACAATTTGTGATAGCCAAATCTTGGAAACAACCAAGATGCCCATCACCTGAGGAATGGTTGAGAAAGATGTGGTATTTTTACACAATGGAGTGTTACTCACCTATAAAGAATGATAGCCTCCAAGCCTTTATGAATGCCACTTGAATGGATGCCACTTGAACATATAGTTATAAGTGAAATAAACCAGACACACGTGTGTAAATATCGTATGTTCTCTCTAGTATAAGAATTCAAAAGAAGAAATAAAAATAGATATAATATAAGTAATAGGAAAGAAGGATCTCAAGAACTACCTCATCAAGGGAGGGAAAGGAGAAGAGTTAGGAAGCCTTTTATGTAGAAGACGAGCAAGGTAATGATCCTGAGAATCTTCAGAAGATTTTTTAATCTAACAATTAATTGGAAAGATTCTCCCCCTGACTAACTATATATATTGATACCTGTGAACTAAGCTACTGCACTGCTGATGATAATTTGCAATAGTAATTTCATGCTTGGAGTGCCTGTTATTCTGGTCTTCTGAACACGGGCTGCTTGTCATGACATGCCAGTTGCTGATATGATATCTCTCGGGTAG
>NW_004524912.1:455082-463681 GCF_000260255.1 Octodon degus
AACAAATGAATAAATAAATAAATAATATACCTCTTTTCCCTTCAAAAACATACACAGTATGCCATAGTAGCCACTATAAACTCACAAAGAATGTTTAAAAGATAACTGGATGAATTAATCTCCTGTGCCATATGAGTCAGTTAGGAAACCTGCTTTGCAACTATATGAGACTGTATATTTTGATACAACTGCAGTTTCTCCTCAATTTATTTTTAACCACTTCTGTGATAGAAAAATAATACTTTCATTTTGAAGAGCATAGTTATAATTCCTTTTTCTATATTTATACAATATATTCTTTTCTTGACAGAATGTAATCTATCAACAAGATAAGAACTTCTGCCCAAATAAGAACATTATCATAATATATACTAATATTGAAATGAGTCCAAAGTTAAAAACTAATCAAAGCAGCTGAAATGGGATGAGTAGATAAGAAACTTGATATCAAGTACTAGATTTCTTAATAATGGTTAAGTTGTTCACATTTAATATGATTAATCCTCTTTCATTTCAAATAAAAATTATACTAAATGATTTCTCTTTTTACTAAAATCAAATATGAGGAATAAATATCCTACCCATTTGCAAAACAAATATTTAATTCATGTAAGTGATGCTGCTTTAAGTTGTTATTGAAAACGGAGCTATTTAAAACTTTAATTTTAACATTACTCATGGCTTAGCATCTCAAGTCAGACAAACAAGGATATCTGATTCCTGTGACATTAAATAAAAATGCAATTGCAGAAAGTATAGGAGTAGCATTTTATTATTCTTAACATGGTAGTAAAAGTGAAACATTATCTGTCATAGGATTCATAGTATTTTCTGTAAGAAGATTTGTATATTATAATTATGAATTAAAATGTTTTTTGTAAATGTTTTTGAAATTCTTATAATACCATTACTCTTGTACTTTTACAAAAACATAAAATAGATTCAATTATTTTCAGTCACAAACAGGAAACAACAGTCAAAGGAAGGTAGATGAGATAAAAGCTTTCAATAACGGTGATCTATCGAAACACTTATTGGGGCTGAGAAGATGGCTTAGTAGAATAAGCACTTCCCTGACAAGGGCAAGGGCCTGAGTTCAATCCCTGGTTCCACTAAAAAAAAATTTTAACAACAGCATGAGCTCTACATTGAACATCTGTAAGTCAATGTGCTGCACAAATTTTGTTCAGGAAAAACACCAGTTTAAAATGTGATGTTTTTTATCACTTCTTTTATCAAATCAAGTCAAAATCTATTAATATCTGTTTTTATAAATATTATGAAATATTGAAACTCTACTTTTTGAATAAAAAAAACAATGATTAGTCAAAAAGATACCAATGAATTAGATTGACTTTGAATAGTCCTGCAGCTGACTACAGTATTTTGAGTATGTTTTCTAATTATTGTAGGTGTAAATCTGAGGCAGAATTTAAAATCTATAAACTTTAGTTAAGAAATTTAGACAGTGACATGTTGAAATATAGGAGCAAAGTTTTGTATTTGTCTGCTGTTAGCCATGCTATTGAATATACACTATACATTAATGGTATTGTAAGATCTTTTAGCTTAAATACCTTTCAGCTTTTTCTTCCATAAGGTGTTGCTTACTTGAACCTGGTCATGCCAGTCATTCTGAATTCAAATGAGACTCTATGTTATGCTGGCACACAGAGATGGAATTGGTAATGATGTTTATTTCTAGAATAGAACTAAGCACAGCTGTTTCAGTTAGAATTTTTGCAAGGCAATAAAATGTACTGTACATAAAGGGACAGACCAGATTTAACTGTTATGACAAAAAAATTCATATCTGGTTTGCAGCCTATAAAATTACTTTACAGATTCTTGAAAATGGCATTTCAAGTTGAATGAGCTAAAATATCAGAATTTTAAATAGTTAAGACTAAAAAATACAGGCAAGCACAAGGCCCTGAGTTCAATCCCCGGTTCCACAAAAAAAAAAAAAAAAAAGACTAAAAAATAGGAGCAAATAAAATTGCAAATCATGAACTTACCATTGAAGAGCGAAAAATACTATTCTAAAATTCTTTTTATTGACGAATCCCCTTTTAACTTCAGCAAGTAAACTGACATATGGCAGCACATGTTGCAGTAATGATACATGCAAATTCGACAACCTGTATATGCTAAGCCAAAATTTTGATGTGTATAGATATCAACTATCACTTACAAGAAACTGAATCAGATCAAAGATTCATTATTTTTCTTATTAAGTTACTTTTAGGAATCCTTATTTCCACTACATAGTACATTAAATTATTTTACCTTGTCAAGAATATAAGATATCTTAGCAAGCTTCAGGGAAGGGAAAGAGGCCCTACTTGCTCTCCCAGGCTGAGAAACTAGGCTTACATCTTTTGAATGTTTACATACACTCAAAAAGTTTTCTGTCTGCCAGTCATTACTCTAAACATTTGAAAAATAGGAACATGTATCACCAACAGATCATCATAGGAGAAAAGCACTTTGCAGACAGAAAATAAGGGACTTGTTAAAGCACTAAATTGCCCAGGATAAGCTAAAATTAGTAATCATAACGTCTACAAAGATAACAAAGTGAGAACAGCAGAAAAACAGACTTCTAAAATTTGGTGTCTGGGTGCTGGAATTCAGCAATGCAAGGAAAAGAAGAAGAAAAGAAGAGTCAGAAGCAAATGTGAATCAAGAATTGAAGCCACAGGGAGAGTACAGAGAAGAACCTCAATACTGAAGTGAGAAGTGGCAAGTGGCACTTTCTTCCTGTGCCTGACTCATGGTATAGGAGAAAGCAGCTTGTATCTGCATGTACATGGTGATTATTGGCCATCTTACAGGATAGCATGGAAGACTGTATTAATGGAACAGAGCAGTGGATGCAGTGGTCTGCAGTGGCTGGTGAGTTTTTCAGGTTCAAATGTCCCCCAGGTTAGATTAGCCAGGCCTGACTGAGCAGGGAACTAAGAGCCACTGGGAGCAGGGGAGGGGATGTGTTGGAGGGGGGTGGTCTGTATAGCAGTTCCTAGTATCCGGGTGAAGCATCAATGAGTTCAAGTCAGCAACAGATCACAGAACTCAACTAAAGCCATTATGAAGCTGAACTCAAGGTGACAAGTGTCATATGGAATGTTGAAGGATGAATAAATCAGGTTCAAGCCTCATAACAAGAAATTAGCCTGAACTTCAGTGAAATGTGCAGGCTTCACGGGATTATCTAATGCCCCTCTACAGCTATCTTTCTGGAACTAATCAACATGAATCTGGGCTTTTTCTGAGCAATCTATCTGCTACTGATGGCAGAAATATGCCTTGAAGTATATACATTTTTCCGTTCACTATTTTTTGTTGTTGTTTCTTCAGTGTTTTTGTATTTTGTTTTATTTTTGCATGATTATACATTCTTGTTTTTATACCAAAGTGAACATTGATTCTAGGTTTTTTTTATCTCTGTCCTTTTCGACCTCTCATTTCTTCCTTCTCTCTTTTGCTCTAGTCTTTTTCACCAGTTTATCAAAGTTCACAAAATTTTTCTCTGTCCCTTAGTCTTGCTCACAATTTCTTTGACTTCTATTTTTTTTATTTTCCCCAATACATTTCTTCTCTGATTATAAAATCATTATATTGAAAGCATATTTGCTAAATACAATTTTCTGGTTTGAATCAGATTTTCTAAATAACCACAAATATAGTTAATATGACTAAAAGTAGCTAGATATAGTTAATATGATTAAAAGTAAACATATTTTATCATTTTCATTTTTTTATTTTGTCATTTTGTAAGCTGTTTGATTCTCTTGATATTACCAATTTTACTACTTTGGCTAAAGTGACATGATTGTAGTAATTTGTTCTTCCTGGTACATCAAGGAGGAACTGAGATTGTGTAATGAGATGCGTTGAGATCGGCAAAAAAATACTATCTGCCACAGCCAAAGAAACAAAGTTAAGAGCAAATAAGCGTAAATTTCTTATCCCTAGTAAATTTGTAGAGATATAATATTGCAACACAATCCAAACCCAAAATCTAGCTACACATGGAAGATATCTCTGAGAAGGACTTATTTCTTGAGGGTTATAAATACCAAAAAGAAACCTATCTAAGCATAACACAATTTAGCAAGATACAAAGACTTCCAGCCCACCAAATGCAAATTTGGGGCAATGAGCTAAAAAAATCCAAAAGCATTCACTTGGACTCTGAATTGTAAACTGTTGCAGTGACAAAAGCAGATGAATGAGGCTCTGAAAAATAATTAAATCAAAAAATAATTTCTCAGCCAACTGAAGTGACAGTAACCATAATGAAAGACATGATTAGGGTTGGACAGATAGCTCAACAGATAAAAGCACCTGCAAGCAGGCGCAGGGCCTGGGGTTCCCCGGGCCTGCCATGCTGGTCCTGCCCTAGGGTATGCTGAAACGGTGATTGGGACGGGCATGGTGGTTCACGCCTATAATCCCAGCTCTGGGAGGCTGTAAACAGGTGGATCACTATGGTAAGATCTAGCTTTGAGACCTTAAGCAGCCTTTAGACCCTTCTCTGAAATACAAAAAGAAAGAAAGAAAGAAAGAAAGAAAGAAAGAAAGAAAGAAAGAAAGAAAGAAAGAAAAAGAAAATCAAGTAAGCCCCAATACAATTGTAAATGGGACCTCAATATACAACTGTTACAAATAACAGATCAACTAGACAAAATATCAACAAGGAAATACCTGAACTGAACCAAACTTTTGAATAAATGGTCTCAGTATAAGACTAGAATCTTCCAACCCACAACAAAAGAATTCACCTTCTCAGCTGCATACAAGATGCTCTCCAAAACATTAGCACATAAGAGCCCATGGGACTCTGGAGAAATACAGTGTGTTGGTCTAGTGTACACAGGCATGGAGAACTACAGTGTGTTGGCCTAGTGTACACAGGTATGGAGCTTTCCATTTAAAAACTTTGGAATACTCCAATCAGCCTGCAGGACTCTGGTACTCTCTGAACTTAAACCCTAGCATGGAGGTGTGGAGCTTGTGCTACTTCCTGTTCAACCTTCTAAGAAATTAGAAGGACCCCAAGGAGACCACTGGACTCTGGAGAGCTGCAATCTGTGGGTCTAGTGTAGGCAGGAACCTATTCCATCCATTTAAGAACTTAAGCGGACTCTGGGTGGCCTGTAGGAACCTGGTGAGCTTCATTCCTTCCCACCCCCCAGCGTGCAGGTGTAGAGCTTGTGCTTTCACTGGAACAAAACTTTAAAAACTTAGGAGGATTTTGTCCAGCTCATGGGATCCTGGTAAATCCAGCCAACACTCATCATCTACAATGAATCTTTATTGAGTGTCAGCCAGTTACCTCTACTAATAGGAATATACTTGCTGACTCCTAACCTGTTCCCCACTGTAACAGATATCTTACAATCCTTACCACTTTCCCAACACTATTAAGTCTGGGTGATTACTGGGAGATTATAAAATGACAAAATGCAGGAGCTAAAGGCAATCTCAATCTTCCAGTCCATGCAGAACAAATACAATAGATGGAGACATACAAGAACTTGGAAATCACACACTTGAAATTTCTGAAATGATAACAACTGAGGTAAACAAACAAGTTTATTAGTCTACAGAAGAAGTAAGATGAGAAAAAAAATCTCTTAGGTTTAAAAAAATGACAACCATCCTGAAAGAAGTGGCTCAGGAACAGGCAAAGATGAAATAGATTAAAAAAGAAAGAAGAGGATAGAAAAAGATGGCAACATTGAAAGAATAATACAGGAAAGAAATAGAATGCATGAAACAGATATCCAGGAAATTAAGAACTCTACTGAAAGCTGGCAAAAATGCTTGAGTGAAACTGAGAATAGACTTTCAGACCTCAAAGACAGTGGTTAAGATAATGGATGTGAAAGGAAAAATCTCTTAAAACTAACAAAGAATCAGACAATAAGAATTAAGCAGCTACAAGACAATACAAAAAAAAAATAATAGATGTCAATGAAGCAGCAGGAGACCTCACAAATGACATAAGACTATTATTTGCAGAAGTACTAGCAGAAAATTTTGTAAACAAGAGAAAACACCCTGATGTATATATAAGCGAGGCATATAGAGCTTCAAACAGCCATAATCAAAATAAATCTACACCTAGATATATAATAATCAAGATCTCAGTAATTGAGCAAAAGCATACAATATTAGGGGCAAGCAAGATAGATTAGCACTCTAACGTGCCTGTTTAAGCAAGCCATAATCAAAATAAATCTACACCTAGATATATAATAATCAAGATCTCAGTAATTGAGCAAAAGAATACAATATTAGGGGCCAGCAAGTTAGATTAGCACTCTAACGTGCCTGTTTAAGCAAGCTTAGGCAAGCACAGGGACCCTGGTTTGATCTCCAGCAAAACATACTATGCAAGCCCCACCCCCAGGCCAGGCTGAAACAACCGCACACAAATAATAAAAATAGTTATTATAATAATAATTAATAATACAATATTAAAAGCTGCTAGACAGAAGAAATGATCACCTGTATTGTAAAGCTCATTGATATCATGGCACTTTTCTCAACACAAACCATCAAATCAAGAAGAGCTTATAGTGAAGAACTTCAGTTCTGAAAGAAACTAACTTCCAACAGAGATTGATGTACCCTGCAATAATATCTATCAAATTCAAACGGGAGATAAGAACATAAATTACTTCCTTGAAAAAAAAACTGAAAAAATTCATGACAACAAGACAAACCCTACAAAGAGTACTGACAGATATTCTACAAAGAGGCAGAAATGACCACAGCTTCAACAACAAAAAAAAAAGCCACGAAACAGAGAAAGTAGGTAAAAAGAGGGGAAAAGTACAGGAAAATAATATGACAAAGATAAGCTAATACGTATCAGTTATGACAATCAGTGTAAACAGCCTTGTTCACCAAACAAAAGAAATAGACTAGAACAGTGGATTAAGAAACAAAATCCAACAATATCTTGCATACAAGAAATACATTTAACTCAAATGGAAACTTGCAGACTAAGGTCAGAGAGTGGAAAACAATTATCCATGCCACAGAAAATAAAAAAAAATTTAAAAGCAGCAATAGATATTCTGGTTGCTGCTGATGATATCAACTTCAAAGTAAATATCAATTTCAAAGCAAAAATTATCCAAAGACATAAAGAAGGTCACTACATACATGTTAAGGGAAAACTTCAAGAGCAAGAGGTGACAATTATAAATGTGTTGCACCCAGTGTAGGAGTATTCACTTACAAAAGACAAATCTTAACACACATGAAAAATCAAATGAGCAATAGTAAAATTGGAATGGGGTAAATTAACAACCCACTGTAACAAACAGATGGATCAACTAGGCAAAAATATAAGCAAAGAAATAGAAGAACAAGCCAAACTTGTGAAGAAATTAACTTCGTAGAGTTTTACAGTGTGTTTCACCTAGCAACAACAGAATACATGTTCTTGTCAGTTGCACATGGGAAGTTCTCCAAAACAGATCATATACAAACACATAGAGCATTCCTGAATAAACACAAAGGAATTAAAATTGTTCCATGCTTGCTTTCTCACCATAGTACAACGAAACTGAAAGTTATTGCCAAAAACTACAAAGACAAACACATGGAAATTAAATAACAACCTCCTAAACAACAAGGAGATCACAGGTAAAATTAAAGAAGAAATTTGAAAAAATATTTACAATGAAATGAAAATACAGATACAACTTACTGAAACTTATGGAATAAAAGGAAATCTGCCTTAGAAGGAAAAGTTCTGGTAGTAAAATTCTCACCTTAGGAAAACAGAACAAGCGCAAATAAATGAACTTATGATGTACATCAAGCTTCTAGAAAAGGAAGAGCGATCAAGTCCAAAGCACAAAGAAGGTAAGAAATTATAAAGATTATAGCAGAAACTAATGCAATGGAGATGAAGAAACAATAAAAAGAATAAATAAAACAAAGAATTGAATGCTTGAAAAATAAGTAAAATTGATAAACCCCTAGTCAAACTAATCAAGAAAAAGAAAGAGAAAATAAAAAATTCATGCAATAAGGATTGAGAAAGGAGTAATCACTACAAACCTTGTAGAAATTTAGAAGATTATCAGTTCCTACATCCAAAACTTTTATTCTCACACAACGAAAAGCGTAGAGGAAATGGACAGTTTCCTAGGTACATATGAAATGCAAAGCTGTGTCATGAAGATAAACAAACTCTTAATAATGAAATAATGGGAAATGAAATTGAAAATATAATTGTTTAAAAAAACTAGCAACAAAGAAAAGCTCAAATCCCAATGGATTCACAGCAGAATTGTACAAGAAATTTAGAGAATATTTAATGAAAACTTTTGTCAAACTTTTCATTGAAATTAAAAGGGGAGCCAGTGAGTGTGTGGGAGAGATTCCTGCTACTCTGCACCGGTGGGACTAGTCCCAGCCCAGGTGCAGCGTGGGCCAGACCCTCTCCCACCCCCTTGGGAAGCTCCCCACAACTCCACAGCACCTCCACAACCCCGCCTGCCAAGTAGTCAATTCTGCTGCGTTCTCAGAAACCCCAAGACCCAGTCCTAGCCCAGACGCAGTGAGAGTG
>NW_004524912.1:470015-477630 GCF_000260255.1 Octodon degus
GTAGAAAAGTATGAAGATGAAATATAGGAAATAAAGCCATGCTGTTTTGTTGAGCTGTGGGGGACTCAGGTCAACAATTTCTGACATTGCCAGTTAAACAGAAAACCCATTGCTATTATTGGTTACTGGACTCTTTTAGAATATTTGGCTGAGTTTGCACACCTACAATATTCAAATAACGGAACTTAACAAAAAGAGGGTATACAGATGAATGTCCATTTTGTATCTGTGTATTCAAAGTGGTTAGGATAGATATATAGTTACATTTTTTTAACGAATAGAATGATATGTTCTAATTGTGCTTGTAAATAGCATCTCAAGTCCGCATCTTGTACAGCAATTAAACTCTAAGAAGAATTTATGCAGTGTGTTAGTTATTGAAACTGTCCTAGCAATTGGATTTGAAACTGTCTCATTGCTATTTGTTTATCAATAAAATTATGAAAAAAAAAAGAATTTAAAAGTGGAGCATTTCACCCAAACTCATTCCTGGAAGCAAGTATTACTCTGATTCCAAAACCAGAGAAAAATTCAATTGAATAAAGTACTATAAGCCAATCTCTCCAGTGTACCTGGAAGCGAAAGTCTTCTAAATCTTCAATAAAATACTAGCAAACAATGAAGCAAATATTCAAGATTGTATATCACAATCAAATAGACTTTATTGCAGCAATCGTGGAATGGTTCAACATATAAAAATTCATAAATATAATACACTACATCAATGGAACCAAAGAGAAAAATCACATGATAGTATCAATAGATGCAGAAAAAGCTTTCTACAAAGCTCCACACTCATTCATGATAAAAACCCTATAGAGAATTGAAATAAATTGCGTACATCTCAAGCAGATAAAAGACATTTGTGAGAACCCAACAGCCAACATGCTAATTGTGCAAAAGCTGAAAGTTCTCACATTAACATCAAGAACAAGACAAGGACACCCACTGCCCCCACTCCTATTCAATATAGTTATGAAAACATTAGCTAAAGCACATAGACATGAAAGAGAAATAAAAGGAATAAGGCCTAGAAAAGAAGTGAAAATTTTATTAGCAGATAGCATGATATTCTACATTTAAGACCTCAAAAACTTCACCAAGAGTTATATACATTTAATCAACATATTCCCTAACATAGCAGGATATAAAGTCAACACCCAAAAATCAGTACCATTTTTGTACCCAAATAATCAAAACACTGAGAGAGAAATTTGAGAAACCACACATTTCACAATAACATCCAAATAAATGAAATTCTTAAGAATCAATCTCAGAAAGGAATTAAAATCTTTATACAGTCAAAATTAGGGTACACAGAGAGAGAAAATATAAGAGGACTTTTAAAAAGTGTAGAATATTCCATGCTCCTTGATAGGAAGAACTAACATTGTGAAAATGGCCATGCCTTCAAAATTGTTATAGCTTCAATGCAATTCCAATTAAAATACCATTAGTATATCTCTCAGAGCTAGAGAAATCTTTCCTCAGGTTCATTGGGAACTAGAAGACAAACAAAATTGCAAAAGCAATCATGGGAAACAAAGACAAGGAATGATGTACCACAATTCCTAACCTGAAATAATAATATAAAGCTTGGGCCGGGGAGATAGCTCAGTGGAATAAACACTTACCTGGCAAGTGCAAGGCCCTGTGTTCAATCCCCGATTCCACAAAAATAAAAATACTATAAATCTTATGGTGATAAAATCAGCATGGTACTAATGTAGAGACAGACCTGAGGATCAATGGAACAGATTAGATATAAAAAAGTGTAAAGGCACTCAACCACCTTATATTTGATAAATGGAGAAAACAGGCTTACTGAAAGAAAGATAGCTTCTTTAATAAATCGTGCTGGAAAAAATGGCTTTCCACAGGTCATAGACTAAAATTAGACATGTCTATCACAATGTACTAAAGGAAAGTCAAAATGTATCAAAAATTTAAGTATTTAAACAAAAACATTAAATCTGCTGTACGAAACTATGGGTAGAAATCTTAAAAGGTAGATGGAAAATTCAAGAACAAAAATCAAGCTGCAAGAGAAATACTTCAAAGAATCAATAACAAGGATCTCACTTTTTTGAAATATTTTTGCACTTCAAAGCAAATCTCCGTCTGAGAAAAACAAAATCCACGAACTCAGAAAAAAATTTATCTGTCTATCTCTGTGGCAAAGGTGCTCTACTAGAATATATGAAGAATCAAAAACACCAGGATCTTCCTTTCAAAGACCCAGTCCAAAAGTGGTCATCGAAATGAATATACACTTCTCAGAGGAAGAAATACAAATGGTAAACAAGTACATAAAAAATATTTCAACATTATTGACCATTCAAGAAATGCAAATTAAAACAAAACTAAGATACCATCATGGCCCTGAAAGAATGGCTAACATCAAGAAGCCATCTAGTAACAAAGCTGTGGGAGCTGTGGGGAGAAAGGAACCATTCTTCACTGTTGTTGTGCAGACTGTTACATCCACTATGGAAATCAGTGTGGAGACTATTTATAAAGCTAGGATTGGAGATATTGTTCAAGCCAGCTATTCCTCCCTTGTTTATTTTTCCCAAAGAACTGACAACCTCATACCACAATGATATATGTGCACCCATGATTATAGCATTATAATTTATCATAGCTAAATCCTGCAAACAATCCAGATACCCATCAACTGAAGATGGATAAAGATGTACATTTATACTATGCATTATTATTCAGCTATAAATCACAATAAACTTGTGACTTTTGTTCATAGGTGGATACAGCTAGAGAACATATTCTTAAGTGAAAAAATCAGACCCACATGTGCAAACATAATTTTATTTCTTAAGTGCAGGAACATGAAAGAGAAAATGGAATCTGAAGGGTACAAAAGGTGCTGGGAAAAGGGAAATGAACTTATTCAAAATGAAAGAATTACTGAGGTGAGGCAAAGGAAAGGAGAAGGAGGGAGAGAAAGATATACGTGTTTGTTAAGTGGAATGGTTTAGACAACTGTACCATGCATTTCTGCTGGTGTATGGAAAAGAGCAAATAACAAGTAATTAGTTTGTCTTCTTTTTTGAATAGCTTCTCCTTTTAATTTGTTTTATGTTTAGATCTTTTTACTTTCTTCTTCCAATTTTGAATGCATAAGTCTCATAATATGAGTTGGAAGGCAACACTGTGCATTACAAAACATACTATGAAATTCCTATTATTTCTTAAGTGAAATTCTGTACCATTTGTACTTTTTCTGCTTAATATTATTTTCATTCTTTATATAAAATAAAAAACAACACTAGTCCATAGAATACACTTAAATGCAAAGGAATTGAAATTATCACATGCATATTATCAGTCTAAAGAGCAAGGAAATTGGAAATTAATGGCATAAGACACAGCAGAATATTCAAAACATCTGGAAATTAAATAACAACCTCCTGAACAACTAATGAGTCCAGACAAAATTAGTTTCTAAACTTAAACAACTATGACAATACAGTGCACTGGAACTTATGGGATGCGATAAAAGTTCTACAGAAAAAAAATTTATATTGATGAATCCCTAAATCACAAAAAAGTGTCACCTCAAATAGCCAAACTAATGTTCAATCTCAGGTTTATAAATAAAGAAGAGAAAGTCATACCAAAAATTCTTAAAAGGGATGAAATTATAAAGATAAGAGCAGAAATTAATACAATTGAGGCAAAGGAAACAATGCAAGCTATAAATGAATTAGAGTTATTTTATAAAGATTAAATAAAATTAATAAACCCTTAGCGAAACTTCTCAAAAAATGGGAAAAAAGTCTTAAATTCATGTAATTATGAATTAAAATTTGAAATCACAAAAGATCAAACAAAAATCCATGTCATCAATTCTGACTTTAAGAATCTCTAAAATGATTGAAAACAGAGGATATGGACAGTTTCTTAGATATGCAAATTACCAAAACTTTGTTAAAATATATAAATTTTTTTTGTTTGTTTGTTTGGTTTTGGTTTTTGCAGGACCAGGGATTGAACTCAGGACCTTGCACTTGCCAGGCAAGAACCTATTCTACTGAGCTATCTCCCCAGCCTCAAAAAAATATATATATATATAATTTTTTAAACAAATCAATATTAGTCAATTTTAATTTAAAGATGTAATTAAAAGCCTAACAACATGGGGCCAGGAAGATGGCTCAGTGGAATAAGTGCTTGCCTGGCAAGCGCAGGGGCCTTAGTTCAATTCCCCGTTTGGCAAAAAAAAAAAATAATAAAATAAAAATAAAAAAATAAAAAAGCCTAACAACAGAAACCAAGGCCCTGATGGATTCACTGCTGAATCATACATGAAAATAGTAGAAGACCTAAGATTAATATTACTCAAACTTTTTAATAAATTGAATGGGAAATACTATGCCTAAATATATTCTTAAAAACAAGCAAAACCAGAGAAGGATGCTACCAATAAAGAGAACTATAGGGCAATTTCCCTAATTAATGGATGCAAAAGTCTCTAATAAGATAGTAGCACAAGGAAAGAGAAAATCATCAAGATTAGATACCATGATCAAGTATGATTCATCTTAGTGACACAAGGGTGATTAAACACATGAAAATCAGCAAATATAACATTCCACATTACATATTACTATATATACAAAGTCAACACTCACAAATCAATAGTATTCCTATACTCAACTAACAAACTTACTGAGAGAGAAATTGGGAACACCATAACTTTTACAATAGCAACCAAATAAATGAAATATTTAGGAATCAATTTAAGATTGATTAATAAATTTTCAGATTTTTTTCTCTAATTATGTGAGATATGCCATTGGCATTTTGATAGGAATTGCATGTAATCTGCATAGCAATTTGGGGAGTGTGGCAATTTTCACTATATTCATTCTTTCTACCAATAACAAGGAATATCTTCTTCATTGTTTAATATAATCTCCAATATCCCTTTCATGGTACTATGATTTCTGATATAGAAACCTTGTGCTGGATTGATCCCTCTGGACCCAGCCCAGGCCTACTCGTGAGGAAGTCCTTCTGTCCTGCTCTCTGCACCCCTCCAGACCCAGCCCAGCCTGGCACACAGGTCAGGGGAGAAAATCTACAACTAAACTCCCTGTAGAGAAGCTAGGGGCCAGCACCACTGAGCTAAACAAGGAGCAGAACATCTTGCAATAGAAGTACAAAAGGTTAACTTCCAAGGGCTGCTATTTGAAGAAGCTGAACACAGAAGCCAGACCCAAGCCAAGCACAACTGGAAGAATTCAAACTTCATAGATCTGTATCCAAATTTCAGTAGGTGCTAAGATTATAACTGCACCAAAGATCTATAACAAAGGAGAGAAGAGAGTGCTACACAAACTCACAAAGAGAAGGAGCAAAATGCAATCTCAGGCCCCAAGCCTACATAAAACAAGTGCAGAAATCACTAGAACAGAAGAAATTTGGAATCGCACAATTGAAATGTATGAATAAATAGCGTCGAAAGTAAAGAAACAACTTCAGAATGGTATAGAGGAACTTATTTCAGAAATAACCCCTGAAATAAAAACAGAAATCTTTGAATTAATAGCATCTGAATCAAAGAATCAAATGCAGAAACATATAGAGGAAATCAGATCAGAAATAACCTGTGAAGTAAAAAAAGAAAGGATAACTAAAATGAAAGAATTAATAACTACTTCTCAAGAAGACACCAATAAAATAAAACAGAGGGGATCAGAAAAACAACGAAATCTTTCAATGAGAAATATAGGAAAGAAATAGACTGCATGAAGCAGAGTCAAAGAGATGTAGAAGAACTTAAAATAATAAATGAAATAGTTTCATGACAAAGAACAACTAAAAAATTTCAGGAAGACAAAGTCAAGCCTACACAGACTAGTAAAACCTGTTCTAGATAAGGATCAAAATGATGAGAACGCCATAAATGAAATCATAAGGAAGCCACGAAATAGGGTAAAAAATTAAACACAGGACAAAAAAGAGTAAAAAGCAGCAGGTAAAGAACATGTAAATCACAAGACAATACATTGCAATGATAACCATCAATATAAATGGAGTAAATTCATCATTTAAAAGAAATAGATGAGCAAAATCAGACAATATGCTGTATATAAGAAACACACTTCAATCAAAGAAATTCATAGATTGAAAGTGAAAGGATGGAAAAAAAATACTGCACTTCCCTAGCACCTTAGAAAAAAACAGGTATCGCAATCCTGTTTTCAGACCATCTCATCTTTAAACCTAGAACGATCAAACAAAATAAAGAAGGCCACTATATACTGGTTAGGATAAATTTTAAGAGGAAGAGGTAACACTCATAAGTATTTATGCAGCAAACACGGGAGCATAGAGTTACAGAAGACAAATCTAAATGGACATGAAAAATCTAATAACCAAAACCACAATTTGAACAGGAGACCATAACATCCCTTTATCTCTAAAAGATAGGGAAAGCAGACAAAAAGTTAGCAAAGAAGTAGCAGAACTGAACCAGACTTTGGAAGAAATGGACTTAGTGGACATATACTGAGTGTTCCACACAACCAGAGCTGAATACATATTTCCTTCAGCAGTACATTGGTCATTTTCTAAAATAGACCACATATTAGTCCCTAGATCATGCTTAAGAATGTGCAAGAAAATAGAAATTTTCCCACGCATATTATCTGATCATACTGTCATGAAATTAGAAATAAACGAAAAAGAAACATAAAAACCTATGAAATACATAGACATTAAACAACACCATTCTCAGCAAGCAATGTGTCACAGAAGAAATTAAACTTGTAATTGAACAGTATCTACAAATCAATGAAAATTCAAGCACAAATTACCAGAATTTGTTGGGTGGGATGAAAGCAGTTGATAGAGGGACATACATAGCTGTGAACTCACACATTAAGAAAACTGAATGGGAACAAATTAACATCATAATGCTGCACCTTCAACATCTAGAAATAGAAAAGCAAACCAAACTGAAAGCCCAAAGATAGAACAGAAATTAATTGAATGGATATAAAGAAAAGAGTTCAAAAAATTATTGAATTAAAAATCTGGTTCTTTAAAATATTAAATAAAACTGATGAGCCCCTAGCTAGCCTCATCAAAAAGAGGAAAGAAAAAAATTCTAATACAAGCAGTAAGCAATGAATAGTGTGTAATTATCACAGAGCCAGTGGAAATTCAGAAGATTATCAATAGCTACATTGAGAATCTTGACCTTCACAGAATACAAAACAGAAAAGAAATGGACAGATTCCTAGAAAGGTACAAATTACCAAAACTGAATCAAGAAGATATACCAACTCTTAAAAACCAAGAACGGACAAAGAAACACTAAATGTATTTTTAAAAAGAAAGAAAGAAAAGTCAAAATCCTGATGAATTCACAGCTGAGTTGTACAAGAAATTCACAGAAGATATAATTCCTGTACTCCTCAAACTCTTCATTAATTTTGTTTTTTTTTCAAAGTTTTATTGACAAAGAGATAGCAATGAGACAGTTTCAAATCAAATCAGAAGGACAGTTTCAACAAATAATACACTGCATATATTCTTCTTAGTGGTTAATTGCTGTACAAGATGCGGACTTGTGATCCTATTCACA
>NW_004524912.1:477730-479717 GCF_000260255.1 Octodon degus
TAGAGGATAGATCCACCCAGCTAGTCCAGGAGCAGAATATCTTGCCACAGGGGCACAACAGGTTCACCCTCAAGGGCAGCAGCGGGAAGGAGCTGAGCACAGCAGCCAGAACCAAGCCAAGCAGAGCTGGATAAGTCCAAACTTTGCAGAGCTGCACCTGAACTTCCCTACGGGTGAAGGTTATAATTACAGCAAAGATCTACAACACAGGTCAGAAGACATTGCTACACAAAATGACTAGAAGGAACAAAATGCAACCTCAGAACACAAGCTCACCCATAACAAGTGCAGAGGACACTAACGCAAAACAAATTGGAAATCACACAGCTGAATGCAATGAATCAAAGGCTTCTGAAATAAAGAAACAGGTTCAGAAAAGTATAGAGGACCTCAGAGTGGAAATAAGAAAAGAAATCCCTGAATTAATCACATCTGCACTAAAGAATCAAATGCAGAAACATATGGAGGAAAGCCAATGCCCACCCAGAAAAAGTGCGGAAGACACTAGGTCAGCTCAAATGCATGAATTAATAGCGTCTATAGTAAATAAGCGAAGGCAGAAAGACATAGAGGAAATCATAGTGCAATTCTTTTCTGAAATAAAAAAAGAAATCTCAGAACTCATAGCATCTGAAGTAAAGAAGAAACTACAGAAACATAGGGAGAAAACTCAATCTGAAAAAAACACTGCAGTAAAAGAATTTATAGCTGCTTCTAAAGAAGATATTGATAAAAAAAATAGAAGAGATTAGAAAAATGGCGGATTCCTTGAATGAGCAATACAGGAAAGAAATAGATAGCAAGAAGCAGAGTCAAAGAGATATAGAGGAAGTCAAAATCTCAATCACAAGGTTGCAAAACCGTTTAAGTGAATGTAAAGACAGAGTTTCAGATCTTGAAGTTGCTGGTGCAGCTACTGAAATGCTAAGAAAGGATCTCTTAAAAACAACGAGGATGCAGGAAAGAATAAAAAATCACCTGCAAGATGATGCAACGATGAACAATGTGAGACTAATAGGCATCAATGAGAAAGAAGGAGTCAATACAAATGACGTTTAAAAAATATAGGCAGAAGTAATAGCAGAAAACTTCCCAAATAAGAGGAAACAATCTGACATTCAGGTAACTGAAGCATACAGAACGCCAAAGAACCTCAACTGAGTGAAAAACACACTGAGACATATAATAGTCAATATCCCAAAAATTCAGCATAAGAATAATATACCAAAAGATGCTAGAGAAAAGAAGCAGATCACATTCAAAGGAAAACCCATCAGAATTACAGTCGACTTCTCTTCACAAACCATGCAGGCATGAAGAGCATGGAGAGGAGTACTTCAGGTCCTCTATGCAAATAAATTCCATCCAAGACTAGTATACCCTGAAAAACTCTTTTTTAAGTTTGATGGAGAAGTGAAATACTTCCATGACAAAGAACAGCTAAAAAATTTCGCGATGACAAAGCCAACCTTACACAGTCTACTGAAAGGTGTTCTAGAAAGGGACCAAAATGATCAGACCTCCACAAATGAGATCAGAAGCAACCAACTAAATATGAAAAGCAATTAATAAAGGAGAAAAAGGAGTAAATCATAACAGGTATGTACCCAGGCAACGGTAAGTCAATACATCTCAATTTTAACCATCAATGTAAATGGACTCAATTCACCCATTAAGAGGAATAGACTGTCACAGTGAATGAGAAAACAAAATCCAACAATATGCTGTATACAAGAAACACATTTAACTCACAAAGACATTCATAGGCTGAAAGTCAAAGAATGGAACACAATACGACATGCACCATAACTTCAGAAAAAAGCAGGGATAGGAATCCTATTCTCAGACAGTCTCAACTTCAAACCAACAATGATCAAGCGAAATAAAGAAGGCCACTATATACTGGTTAAAGGAAAAATTCAAGAGGAAGAGGTAACACTCATAAATATGTATGCACCAAACACGGGAGCACCCAACTATATAAAGC
>NW_004524912.1:479817-489606 GCF_000260255.1 Octodon degus
CTGGTCCCGCCGGCGCAGGGTAGCAGGAAACTCTCTGCACACTCACCGGACCTGGGCTAGGACTGGGTCTGGGGGCTCCCGGAACTTGGCAAAAAATCCTACTCGGCGGGCGGGGTGGGGGAGGCACTGAGGAGTGGTGGGGGCGGCCCGAGGGGCTGGGAGAGGGTCCGGCCCACGCTGCGCCTGGGCTGGGACTCTCTTAATTAATTTTGAAAAGTAAGCAATCTTCTCAAAATCATTCCTGGAGGCAAATATTATACTGATACTAAAATCAGGGAAAGACACAACTAAAAAAGAACTGCTGGCCAACTTTCCTCATGAACCTAGATGCAAAAATTCTCAATAAAATCCTAGCAAATAGAACACAGCAAATCATCAAGAAGATTATATACTATCACGAGGTAGGAATCATACCCGGGATGCAAGGATGTTTCAATATACTAAAATCTATAAATGCAATACACTATATGTATAGAGTCAAATCCAAAAACAACATGATCATCTCAATTGATGCAAAAAAGGCTTTTGAAAAAGTGCAACACTCGTTCATGTTCACAGTCTTACAAAAAATTGGAATTTATGGCCTCTACATCAATGTGATAAAAGACATCTATGACAACCCAAATGGCTATGAGAATATTAACTCTGGAAAGATTGAAGTTCTTTAAACTCACTTCTGGTACACGACAAGGATGTCCTCTATCACCACTTCTATTCAATATAGTTATGTAAACATTAACAAGAATCATTAGAAAAGAGAGAGAAATAAAAGGAGTAAGAATAGGTAAAGAAGAAGTTAAATTACCATTATTTGCAGATGACATAATACTTTACTTGAAAGACCAAAATAACTCCACCAAGAAGCTACTGGAATCGATACACAAAGTCAGTAGCATAGCAGGATCCAAAGTCAATACCCAATAGTCAATTCCATTTCTTTAAACAGATAACAAACACACTCAGAAGGAAAGTAGAGAAACAGTGCCTTTTACAATGGCACTGCAGAAAATGAAATACCTTGGAATTAGTCTAACTAAAGAAGTTAAGGATCTATTCAATGAAAATTATAGTATTCTGAAAGAAGAGATCATAGAGGATTTCAGAAAATGGAAAGATATTCCGTGCTCCTGGATAGGAAGAGCCAACATTGTGAAGATGGTCATACTCCCAAAATTTGTGTACAGATATAACTCAATCCTTATCACAGTAAAGCCAACATGCATCACAGACCTAGAGAAATCATTTTTAAAGTTTATTTGGAACCAGAAAACCAAGAATAGCAAAGGTGATCCTGGGCAGCAATCGTTAAAATTCCTGACTAGAAATTATATTGCAAAGCTACTTTGATAAAATCAGCACATTGACAATAAAATAGACCTGAGGATCAATAAAATAGAAGATGCAGAAGCCACTACAAACACACTCAACCAACTTATCTTCAACAAAGGGGCCAAACATGCTTACTGGAAGAAAGATAGCCTCTAAAACAAATGATGCTGGAAAAACCGGCTCTCTTCATGTTGAAAGCTAAAACTGGACCCAGGTCTGTTACCATGTACTAAGTTAAAGTCAAAGTGGATAAAGAATTCAACATTAAAACACAAACATTAAATCTCCTCAAAGAGAAAGTAGGAGGAACTCTTGAAGACATAAGTGTAGGTAAAGTTCATGGACAAAAATCAAATCATATGGGTAATACTTGAAAGATTTAACAACTGTGACCTCCACATATTGAGAATTTTTTGTCCATCAAAAGAAATTACCAAAAAATTGAAAAGACAAGTCACAAATTGCGTAAAATTCCTAACTCATAAGCATTCAGACACAGGTCTGCCCTCTAGAATTCATAAACAACTAAAAAATATTATTGCTCCAAAATATAAAGACCCAATCCAGAAATTGACTTCTGAGAGGAACACACAATTCTCAGAGGATGAAATTATGGAAACAAATATATGAAAAAATGCTCCACATTACCAGACATCCATGAAATGCAATTTTCTAACAACACTTAGATACCATATCACACAAGAACGAGTTGCTATCATGAAGAAATCAACCAACAACAAATGTTGGAGAGGCTGTGGGGGAAAAGGAACCCTTATCCACACCTGGTGGGAATGTAGACTGGTGCAACCATCATGGAAATCATTGTCGAGACTCCTTAAAACAGTAGGACTAGAAATCCCATTCAAACCAGCTATCCCCTTACTGAGGATTTTCTCAAAGGAACTTAAGTCATCATATTATAGAAATCTATGTGCACCACTGTGTATTGCAGAACAGTTTGTGATAACCAAATCATGGAAGCAACCAAGATGCCCCTGAGGAATAAATGAAAAATATGTGATATTGTTATATAATGGTGTACTGCTCAGCCATAAAGAATGATAAACTCTAAGCCTGTATATTTAAGTGGATGCAACTTGAGTATATACTCACAAGTGACATAAACCAGACCCACATGTGTAAATATTGTGCAGTCTCCCTAGTGGAAGAACTCAAATAAGAAATAAAAATTAAAAAGTATAACACAATTAAAAGGAAAGTGAAAACTTCAACTTAAGGAATAAGCAAGGAAGAGAGGGCAAGGAGAAAAGCTCGTAAATATGACAGGCACAGAGCCATACATTTTTATGCACAAGATGCTTAAGGCAATGATCCTGAGAATCTTCAACAGGTTTTTTTAAACTAAGATTTAAATGGTAGGATTCTCACCCTGATTATTATGTATGCTGATACCTGTGAGCTAAGAACCTCACAGAAGATAGCTATGTGTAATGCTAAAGTCATGCTCTGAGTGCCTGTCATCTGGTCTTCTAAGTATGTACTGCTTATGAAGTCATACCAATTACTGCTATGCTGTCTCTCTTTCATATCTTTTGTATTGATTCATTTTTTCTCATTGATGCCTATTAGTCTCAGGTTATTAATTTTTGCATTATCTTGCAGGTGATGAACTATTTTTTCCTGTATCCTAATTGTTTTTAAGAGATCTTTTCTTACCTTTTCACTAGCTGTGACAGCTTCTTCAAGATCTGAAAATCTATCTTAACTTTCACTCATTTGCTTTTACAAGCTTGTGATTAAAATTTTATGTTCCTCTGTATGTATTTGACTGTGCTTCATGTGATCTATTTCTTTCCTATATTGCTCATTGAAGGATTCCATCATTTTCTAATCTCCTCTAATTTTGTATAAGTGACTTTTGAGAGCAGTTATTAATTCCTTCATTATAGTTATCTTCTTTTTTTTTTACTTCAGAGATTATTTCTGACCTGATTTCCTGTATATGTTTCTCTGTTTGATTCTATTAACTCAGAGATTTCTTTTTTTATTTCAGAGGTTATTTCTGATCTAAGTTCGTTCTTCTATTCCTTTCTGCAGTTGTTTCTTTACTTCAGACGCTATCCATTCAGATATTTCAGCTTTGTGATTCCCAATTTCATTTGTGCCCATGTCTTCTCCACTTGTTCTGTATGGGGTCCCGGGCCTGAGATTGCATTTTGCTCTTGCTCTTTGTCATTTTGTATAGCATTGTCCTCTGATCTTTGGCACAGTTATAACCTTAGTACTTATTGAAATTCAAGTGCAGATATAACAAGTTTGAGTTTAGCCATTTGTTCCTGGCTTCGGTCTGGCTGCACTGCCTAGCTTCTTCCTGTTACAGAAGTGGGCTTGGGCTGGGTCTGGAGTGGTCCTGAGACAGTGGAGGATGTTCCCACGTGCTAGGCCTGGGCTAGTTCTGGAGGAGTGCAGTGAATTCAGAGGAGTGCAGAAGCTCTCCCACACCCCTGCTTGGCCTGGGCTTGGGCTGTATCTTGAGGAGCCCAGAAAGTGAGGTGGAAGTTCTTACTCACAAGCTGGGGCTGGACTTTGTCCAGAGAGGTGGAGGGATTTTGAGAGCGCTGAGAGAGTTCTCAAGGTCTGGAGGGGTCCAGTGGGCACAGTGGAGCACTGAAGCTCTCCCTCACGGTGGTCCTGACCCTGTGCTTGGTCTGGAGGGGTCCACAGTGTGAAGCAAAAGTTCCATACTGCCTCTTATGTAAATGTTTGTTCAAAAAAAGGGAGGGAGTTAATAAATGAAAACAAGAGAAAAGAAAAAAAAATCACAGGACTGTCCTTGTACAATGCTGTATATGATTAGATTCATAAATTTCTGTGTAAAAATATGTAATTGTTTATTCTTATTTTTAAAATATTTTTTTTCATTTTTTATTTGTTTGTTTCACATTCTGTAGTGATTTAAAGTTTACCATATCAAAACTTGATGGAAAATATATGTTCCATATTATGTCTAAGATGGTTGAAATTCATGTAGATAATGAGATTCAGCTCAACTTTCTATGTTATAGAGTAATAGTATCATTAAGCTTCTCTTCTGGAGAGTTAGCAACTTAAGTTTGCAGACCAGTAATTAGAGATAATGGAGGGCTGCAAGGACAGCCAATATTTTGGCCATAACCTTTCAAAGTCAGTGAAGACTGAGGACATAAGAGAACCTGTATTGTAACATCCTGTAACTCAGTGCTGTCCCAAATTTTCTGATCAAGGAGATTATAGGGCCACAGAGGAAAGTGATCGACAATGTAGAGTGTGCCTAAGGAGAGTCACATGGTGGGAAAACATTTTTTTCAAGCTTTCACAGAGAACAAATTCGTCAAGCAATGGCCATGACTCAACCACATGGCTGACACTGACAAAGGGTCTACAAATTGTGGTATAAGATTTCAGGGTAAATCTGAGGGTATTTTACTGACCTTGGAAGATACAAAAGTTACATTTCTTGTTATATATGGTTTGCTTTATCTTGGTCTTAACCATCCAGCAGAAAACATAAAAACGAGGTATAAAAAGTAAAGCCATATTAATATGCTGAGATGTAAAAAATTCAAGTCAACATCCTCTGACATTGCCTGTCTTTCGGAAAACCCACTACTATTATGGACGAACTACTGAGCATATAGGATTATTTTGCTGAATTCACTCACCTACAATATTTAAAAGGCGGTAGAGTATCGATCTGTGACAAAGCTGAGCAAAAAAGTGAACTAAAAATAAATATATATATGTTCAGGTAAAGACATGTACATGGATTTATAATACCCACAAACTGGAATGAATCATATTTCAAAATGGAAATACAAAATGTGGTATATCATATAGTGAAATATACTATTTCATGATTACAAAAAGAATATGCGTGTGTGCTGCAAAGTCAATGGCATTAAAAATATTGTAGTAAGCTAAATCTGAAAGAACAATTTATATATTTTATGATTCTATTTGTATAACACCTACCAAAAAGAATCATCTACATCCAGAATCAGATCAGTGGTTGCCTGGTACTTAGAGTAAGTAGGGAGGTTGACTGTAATTATTCAGAAATGTTATTTTTAGGGTGATGGTACTGTGGTAAAACTGGACATTCATGAATGTTTCACAATTCTGTTACTTAAATCATTGAACTGTTCTCTTAATATGGTTGAATACTTCATAATATGTAATTTATTCACACAAAACCTGTTAAGAAAGGCATACAGTAGACCTTTCAAAATTGGTCTTTTCTCTGATCTTGAATTTACACATTTAAATCCAGTTGCCATCTATGATGATGCTTTTCTATTCCCATTTAGTTCCAGGAACTTTGTCACTTCCTTTTCTATATCTGCAGTCTGTTAGAAACCTGTGCTCTGCAAATGATAATTGAAAATGAAAGAGATTATTTACTTTGTTTTTGTCTTTGAAGTTTGCTTGCTTATTTTCTTCTTGGTTTGGATTCTCATTCTGAGGCACACACTTTTTTTTTTACTACTGAATACCATGAATACTTTCACATTCAGATCAGAACCAAAAGTGTGAAATATAAAAATGGGCTTTTCTCACAGCCAGGCCAAAGCCAAATATAAAAACATGAATGAATTATAGCAGCAAAAGAAGACTGATTTTATTCCTTAAGAAATGAAGAAATGAGACAGAGATTTAAATGAACAATTGTAAGCATATAAGAGAAAGTATCTGCCAGACTTCATAAGGAGGAGCTGAAAAAGTGTTGCCTAATATAAAAGGGTAGTGAAACCAGTAAGAGTTGCCAGTCAGTGACTGATGGAAGATTCATCTACACAAAGCAGAAATAGGCATAAGAATTATAACTTCTCTTCAAAAAATAACTTTATATATTTTCTTATTGAAACACATTTAGTGAATTAAGTTATTTAGTACAGCTAGGATATGGATTATAATTGAAACATTAATGGCAAACAAAATGTGTAAGTTGCAGTTATGATATTTAAGATGTTTAAAGGTTTTGTGCGTCTTTTTAAAAAAAGTGCAAGCTTCAGTGATTTTCAAAATATAAGGGATTTTGAAGTCTGTGCTGTTTTAGTTTAAAATCATAATTGTTTTGTAACATGAAGGGATCAATTTAGGGAATCCATGAGGTAATTGAATATGGAGGACAATGTACAAAGAGATACAAGGCTGCTGAAATAAGAGTGCTGGAGGTATATTAAATGTTACCATGACCTGAAATAAGAAGCCAAATTTGAGAAGAACAGTATAAATGAAAACAAGTGTTTTCTAAAAAAAAGGTACATCACACTTATAAAGCATTAGAAGTATATATGTTATTACCATAATATTTTCATAATATATTTTATGAATAACATTGTTTCTATAATCTCAGTTTCATATTCACTTCCAAAAGAGTGATAATTCTTAAATTTATTTGTCATTCAAAATATAAAATTAAAGAAGTGGTATGTACACATGTATAAACATGGAAAACAATACATATATTTTGAAAAAGGTAGAAATAAAAGTAAAGGAATATGCAAGAGGGTTAATTTAATACAACTGATGATATATATTAGAAAGTTTCTATAAAAGCCAACTTAAGTCCTATAGCAGAAAAGATTAGTGGTATCATATATGTGTTAGTAAATTATATCTATTGCTTGATGGGTTGACTTTACAAGATATAAAATGTGAATATTTCTGAACTCAACTATAATTAAAAATTAGTAACTATTATATCTTAATATGACTTCATCTATTACTCATACATCCTTCAGGGGCTTACAAAATGTTTCATTCAGTAGCCGGGAAGAAAGGCAGATTTTTGAGGTTCATGAAAAATGAATATTTTTAAACTCAATTTCTGAGTGTGTGGGAGAGCTTCCAGCTTCCGTGTGCCCATCGCGTTAACTCTCCTGACCAAAACCCAAGCACACTCCATGAGTGAGATGATCTGCTGTGTCCTCAAGAGCCCCCAGATTCAGTGGAAGCACAGGCCCGGTGAGTGTGTGGGACAGCTTCCCATTCCTGTGTACCCACCCACAAGAACTCTCTGGACCAAAACCCATGCACTCTGTGTGAGTGAGACCTTCTGCCATGAGATCGGACCCTTCTGGAGCCCATGCCTTTGCAAGCTCGGGAAATAAGTGAGAACTGCTGCACATTTGGGACAACCCAGATGAAGCCCAAACCCAGGCCTTGTGAGTGTTTTGGAGAGCTTCTGTCTCTCTTGCACCTGGCCCAGGGAAACTCTCTGAGACCAAAACACAGGCCTACCCAGTGAGTGAGAACCCCTGCCAAACCCTCAGAACCCCTCCACCCCTCCAGAGACATTCTTCCAAGCCTGGCAAAGGAGCACAACAAGTTCTCTTCCAAGGGCAGCAACAGGAAGGAGCTGAGCAGAACAGCTAGACCTAAGCCAGGCACAACTGGATAAATTCAAACTTAAAAGATCAGCACCTGAATTTCAGTAAGTGCTAAGATTATAACTTTAACAAAGCTCTACGCCAAAGGCCAGAGTTCTATACAAAATGGAAAGACAAGGAGTAAATGCAATCTCAGGCTTGAGCTCACCCAAAATAAGTGCACAGGACACTAGCTCAGCTGAAATGTATGAAATAAATAGTGCATGAAGTAAAGAAACAACAGCAGAAAGATATAGAGGAACTCAGGTCAGAACTAATCTCTGAAACAAAAAGAGAAACCTCTGAATTACTAGCATCAAAACTAAAGAAACAGCAGGAGAAAGGTATAGAGGAACTCAGATCAGAATTAATATCTGATATAAAAACAAAATCTCTGAAATAATAGCATCTGAAGTAAAGAATCAAATGCAGAAACATATGGAGGAAACCTGATCTGAAAAGAATCTTTGTAGTAAAAGAATTAATAACTGCTTCTAAAAAAGACATTGATTAAAAAATAGAGTAGATTAAAAAAAAAGACAGATTCCTTGAATGAGAAATACAGAAAAGAAACAGACCACATGAAGCAGTTAAAGAGATATAGATCTTAAAATCTCAATCACAAGCTTGCAAAAGCATTTGAGTGAAGTGAAGATAGAATTTAAGATCTTGAGGATGCTGGCACAGCTAGTGAAAAGATTTCTTTTTTTATGAGCAGAATATTTTTATTGAGAGAAAGAAAGCTCCTGTTGAAGAGAGGGACAGGAAGGTGGGCCTGAACAGATAGTACCCCAAACTTATTTTTTTTTGGATCTTGGTATTGAACACAGGCCTTTGTGCTTGCCAAGCAAGTGCTTATTCTACTGAGCTATCTCGTTGGCCCCAAGATTTCTTAAAAACAACTAGGATGCAGGAAAAAATAATTCATCACCTGCTAGTCTATGCAAAGATTAACAATGTGAGAATAATAGGCATCAATGAGAAAGAAGGAGTTAACACAAATGATATAAAAAGAATATGGGTGCAAGTAATAGCAGAAAACTTCCCAAATATGAGGAAAAAATCTGACATTCAGGTAACTGAAGCATACAGAACACTAAATAACTTCAACCCAATTAAAAACAAACATAGACATGTAATAGTCAAGATCTCAGAAATACAACATAAGAATAATATACTGAAAGCCGCTAGAGAAAAGAATCAGATCACATGCAGAGAAAAACACACCCATATTACAGCAGACTTCTCTTTTAAAAACATGAAGGCAAAAAAAGCATGGTGCAGAGTACAAGTCCTCTATGAAAACAAATTACAGCAGTCCTAGCCCAGGTCCGGTGAGTGTGTGGAGAGCTTCCTGCTATCCTGCGCCGGCGGGACCAGTCCCAGCCCAGGCACAGCATGGGCCAGACCCTCTCCCGCCCCCTCGGACTGCCCCCCACCACTCCACCATATGTCCCCACCCCTCCCACTCAGTAGGAATTTCTGCCAACTTCCTTGAATCCCCAGACCCAGTCCTAGCCCAGGTCCGGTTACTGTGTGGAGAGCTTCCTGCTACACTGCGCCTGCGGGACCAGTCCCAGCCCAGGCGCAGCGAGGGCCGGACCCTCTCCCGACCCCTCGGGCCACTCCCCACCACTCCACCATACTTCCCCACACCTCCCGCCAAGTAGGAATTTCTGCTGACTTCCTGGAACTCCCAGACACAGTCCTAGCCCAGGTCCGGTGAGTGTGTGGAGAGCTTCCTGCTACCCTGCGCTGGCGGGACCAGTCCCAGCCCACGTGCAGAGAGGGCCGGACCTTCTCCAGCCCCCTTGGGCCGCCCCCCACCACTCCACTTTACCTGCCCCAAACCTCCCGCTAAGTAGGAAATTCTGCCAAGTTCCGGGAACCCCCAGACCCAATTCTAGCCCAAGTCCGCAGCGGGAAGCAGCTGAGCACAACAGCCAGACCTGAGCCAGATGCAGCTGGATAACTTCAAAATTTGTAGAGCTCCAACTGAACTTCAGTACGTGTGAAGGTTATAACTACAGCAAAGATCTACAACAAAGGGCAGAAGACAGTGCTACACAAAATGACGAGAAGGAACAAA
>NW_004524912.1:489706-491131 GCF_000260255.1 Octodon degus
ATTTACAGAAGATGTAGTCCCTATACTCCTCAAACTCTTCCATGAAATTGAAAAGGAAGCAATCCTACCAAAATCATTCCTGGAGGCAAGTATTATATTTATACCCAAAACAGGGAAAGATGCAACTAAGAAAGAGAACAATAGGCCTATCTCCCACATGAACACAGATACCAAAATCCTCAATAAAATTCTAGCAAACAGAACACAGCAAATCATCAAGAAGATCATACACCATGACCAGGAAGGATTCATCTGAGGGATGCAAGGGTGGTTCAATATTGGAAAATCTAACAGTGTAATACACTATATCAATAGAGCAAAAACTAAAACTCACATGATCATCTCCATTGATGCAGAAAAGGATTTTGGCAATGTCCAACACTCATTCATGGTCAATGTCCTACAGAAAATCGGAATACATAGGCTCTACTTCAATCTGCTAAAAGCCATTTATGAAAACCAAGAGCTAAAATAAACCTAAATGAGGAAAAACGGAAACCTTTTACCTTAGATTGGGTACAAGACAAGGATGTCCTCTATCACCACTCCTACTCAATATATTTCTGGAATCATTAGCTACAGCCATTTGACAAGAGAAAGAAATAAGAATAGGCAAAGAAGAAGTTAAACTATCTTTCTTTGCAGATGACATAATACTTTACTTGAAAGACCCAAAAATCTCCACCAAGAAGCAGCTGGAATTAATACAAAAATTCAGTAGCATATCAGGTTATAAAGTCAATACCCTAAAGTCAATAGCATTCCTCTACAGAGAAAACAAACACACTGAGAGGGAAATGATAAAAACAATACCTTTTACAATAGCACCGAGGAAAATGAAACTCCTTGGAAATAACCTAACTAAAGAAGTCAAATATCTTTTCAAGGTAAATTACAGTAATCTTAAAAAAGAGATCGTAGAGGATTTCAGAAAATAGAAATACATTCCATGCTCCTGGATAGGAAGAACCAACATTGTGAAGATAGCCATACTCCCAAAATTGCTGTAAAGATTTAATGCAATCTATATCATACCACCACCGACATATCTCACAGACATAGAGAAATCATTCCTAAAACTTATCTGGAATCAAAAAGGACCTAGAATAGCAAAGGCAATTCTGGGCAATAAAGACAAGGCAGGTGGTATTACCATTCCTGACTTGAAAGTCTACTACAAGGCTACTGTGATAAAATCAGCATGGTACTGGCATCAAAATAGACCTGAGGATCAATGGAATAGATTAAAAAACAGTGAATCCCCTACGAACACACTCAGTCATCTTATCTTTGACAAAGGAGCCAAACATACTCACTGGAAGAAAGATAGCCTCTTCAACAAATAGTGCTGGAAAAACTGGCTCTCTACATGTTGAAAACTCAAACTCGACCCAGGTCTATCACCATGCACTAAACTAAAGTCAA
>NW_004524912.1:501184-503684 GCF_000260255.1 Octodon degus
GAATTTCATGATGACAAAGACAACCATACACAGGCTCCTGATATATGTTCTAGAGAGGGACCAAAATGATCAGATCTCCATGAACAAGAACAGAAGGAACCCACTAAATAAGGCAAAAGAAACATAGGAGACAAAGAGTGAGCAACAGTAGGCAAATAACACCTCGATTATAAATCAATACATCTAAATTATAATCATGAATGAAAATGAACACAATTCACCATTTGAAAGAAATATACTGGCACCGTGGATGCAAAAACAGAATACAACAATACTCTGTATAGAAGAAACACGCTTAACTCAAAAAGAAATTCGTGGGTTGAAAGTCAAAGGATTGAAAGAAATAGTACATGCCCCAGCATCTCAAAAGAAGCAGGGGTAATAATTCTATTCTCAGACAGTCTCCATTTCAAATGAAGAATGAAAAAATGAAATAAAGAAGGTCACTATATATTGATTAGGGGAAAAATTCAAGAGGAAGATATAACACCCTTAATATATACACACCAAAAATGAGAGCACCTGACTATATAAGACAAATCTTAATAACATGAGAAGTTTAATATACAATAGCACAATCTTAGCAGGAGACATTATCACATCTTTATCCCAAAAAGATAGGTCAAGCAGACAAAAAGTTAGAAAAGAAATAGCAGAACTGTACCAGAGCTTGGAACAAATGGACTTAGTGGACACACACAGAGTATTCCACAAACCACAGTGCAATATACATTTTTGTGCTGCACATGGGTCATTTCCTAAAAGAGACCACATACTGATTCATAGTTTATACTTAAGTATATATAATAAAACATAAATTATCCCATGCATATTATCTGAGCACAGTGCAATGAAACTGGAAATAAGTGAGACAAGTAAACAGAAAAACCCCATAAATACATGGAAATTAAACAACACCCTATTCAGCAACGAATGGGTCACAGATGAAATTAAATAAGAAATTCAAAAATATTTACAATTGAAAGAAAATCCAAGCACAACTTATGGGAACTTATGGGTTTTGATGCAAGCAGTTCTCAGAGAAAAATTCATAGCTGTGGACTCACACATTAGAAAAGCAGAACAGGAACAAATGAACACCCTAATGTTGCCACCTCCAAAATTTACAAAAGAAGAGCTAACCAAACCCAGAGCCCAAAGACGGGAGGAAATCATAAAGATTACAGCAGAAATTAATTCAATTGAGAGGAAGAAAACATTTCAAAGAATTAGCGAGTCAAAAACAAGGTTCTTCGAAAGATTAAATAAAATTATTAAGCCCCTAGCTTATCTCAACAGAAAGAGGAAAGAAAAATTCAAATACAAAAAATAAGGAATGAAAAGGGTGTAATTATCACAGACCTAGTGGAAATTCAGAAGATTATTGGTAGCTACTTTGAGAACGTTTAAATTCACACAATAAAAAACAGAGAAAATGGATTGATTGCTAGAAAGACACAAATTACAAAAACGGAATCAAGAAGATATAACATCTGACAATAAGCCAATGATGTGCAATGAAATACGAAATGTAATAAAAAGTCTACAGACAAAAAAATCCAGGACCTGATGGATTCACAGCTGAATTTCATAAGAAATTTATGGAAAACATATCCTAAAACTCTTCAAAATTTTCAAGGAAATTGAAAAGGAAGTACTCCTCCCAATATTGTTTCTCGAGTCAAGTATTATACTGATACCAAAGCCAGGGAAAGACACAACTAAAAACAAGAACTAAAGGCCAAACAGCCTCATGAATATAGATACAAAAATCCGCAATAAAATCATAGCAAATAGAATACAGCAAATCATCAAGATACACCCTGAAAGGTAGGATTCATCCCAGAAATGCAAGGATGATTCAATATGCGCAAGTATGTCAATGTAGTACACTACATCAATAGAGCCAAATCAAAATGCCACATGATTATCTCAATTGTTGCAGAAAAGGTTTTTGAAAAAGTCTAACACGTATTCATGTTCAAAGTCCTACAGAACACTGGAATATGGCTTCTACTTCAATCTGATAAAAGCCATCTATGACAACCCAATGGCTGATTCTAAATGGGGAAAAACTGAAATCTTTTATTCTCAGATCTGGTAAATGATAAGGATATTCTCTATAACCTCTTGTATTTAATATAGTTCTGGAAACATTAGCTAGAGCCATTGAACAAAAGGGAGAAATAAATGGAATAAGAATAGGTAAAGAAGAAGTTAAATAATCATTATTTGCAGATGACATGATACCTTACATGGAAGACCAAAACAACACCATCAAGAAGCTATTAGAAGTGAAATAAACCAGACACACATGTGTAAATATCGTATAGTCTCCCTAGTATAAGAACTCCAAAGAAGAAATACAAATAGAAAAATATAATACAAGGAAAGGGAAAGCAAGATCTCAAGGACTAACTAATCAAGAGAGGGAAAGGAGATGAGCTAAGAAACATGACAATGTTAAGCCATGCAGTTATATGTAAAAGATGAGCAAGGC
>NW_004524912.1:504936-513054 GCF_000260255.1 Octodon degus
GATTTGAAACTGTCTCATTGCTATCTGTTTATCAATAAAGCTTTGAAAAAAAAGCTATTAGAATTGATACAAAACTTCAGTAGCATAGTAACGACACAAACTCAATAACCCAAAGTCAACAGCACTCACCTACATAGATAACAAACACAGTGAGTTGGAAATTAGAGAAACAATACCTTTTCCAATAGTGCCGCAGAAAATGAAATACATTGGAATTCATCTAACTAGAGAAGCTAAAGATCTTTTCAAGGAATATTACTATGCTCTACAAAAAAGGTTGTTGTGGATTTCAGAAAGTGGAAAGATACTCCCTGCTCCTGGATAGGAAGAACCAACATTGTGATGATGGCCTTATCCCCAAAGTAGCTGTACCAATTTAATGTAATACCTAGCAAACTACCACCAACATACCTAACAGCCCTAGAGAAACAGTTTTTAAAATTTATTTGGAACCAGAAAAGCCCAAGAATAGTAAAAGCAATCCAGGGCAACAAAGACAAGGCAGGAAGCATTACAATTCTTGACATGAAATTATACTACAAACCTACTGCGATAAATTCAGCATAGTATTAGAAAGTTAGTCTCTTTAACAAATGGTTCTGAAAAAGCTGACTCTCTACATTTCGAAAACTGAAACTTGACCTGGATTTATCGCCATGCACTAAGCTAAAGTCAAAGTGGATTAAAGATCTAAACATTAGAACAGAAACACTAAATCTCTTTGGAGAGAAAGTAGGAGGAACTCTTGAAGACACAGGGATAGAAAAAGAGTTCATGAACAAAAATAAAATCTCACGGGCAAAACTTGAAAGAATTAGCAACTGGGACCTATTCTTACTAAGAATTTTTTGCATTTCAAAAGAAATTACCAATAAAGTGAAAAGACAACCTACAAATTTCGAAAAAATCTTGACTAATAAGCACTCATATAAAGGTATGCTTTCTAGAATTTATAAAGAACTAAAAACCATTAGGGCCCCAAAATTTAAAGACATAATCTAAAAATGGGTATCTGAGATGAACACACACTTCTCAGAAGACGAAATTAAAGAGGGGAAAAAATTATCCACATCACTAGCCTTCTGTGAAACGCAAATTAAAGCAACATTGAAACAACATCTCACTCCACAAAGAATATTTATAATAAAGAAATCAATCAACAAATGTTGGAGTTGCTTTGTAGAAAAACGTACCTTCTCCACTGCTCTTGAGAACGTAGACTGGTGCAAGCATTATGGAAATCAATGTGGAAATTCCTTTAAAAAATAGGACTGGAAATCCCATTCAAATTAGCTGTCACCCTCCTGGAAATTTTCCCAGAGGAACTGAAATCATCATATCATACTGATATATGTGTACCTATGTTTACAGCAGCAAAATTTGTGATAGCCAATTCTTGGAAATGACCAAGATTCTCATCACCTGAGGAATGGATCAAAAAGATGCTGTATTTTTATACAATGGAGTATTACTCAGCTATAAAGAATGATAAACTCTAAACCTTCATATCTAAGTGGATGCCACTTGAAGATACATTCATAACTGTAATAAACTAGACCCACATGTGTAAATATCATACAGTATCCCTAGTATAAGAACTCAAAAGAAGAAATAGAAATAGAAAGGTGTAACACAATTAAAAGTAAAGCGAGAACTTGAGGATTATGCAATGAGAGGGTAACGAGTAAAGCTGTCAAACATGCCAGGGGCGAAATCATACATTTATATGCACAAGATGCATAATGCATGGATCCTGAGAATCTTCAGCATATTCTTGAAACTAGCAGCCAATTGGTAGGATTCTCACCCTGACTAACTATATATGCTGATAACTGTGAACTGAGCAGCTGCACTGAAGATAGCAATGGGTAATGGTAGGGTCATGTTTGGAATCCCTGCCATTCTGGTCTTCTAAATATGTACTGCTTGTCATGGCATGCCAATTACTGTCCTACTGTCTCTCAAGTAAATGTGTGGTTTTTTAAACGGCAATAAATGAAAACTAAAGACAGGAAAAAAAATGTCACAGGACAGTCTTACTACAATGCTATTTAAGGTTAGATTTCTTAATTTCTGTGTAAAATTATGCAATTGTTTATTCATATTTTTCAAATATTTTCCTCAATTTTTTATTTTTTTCTTCATATTCTGCAGGGAGTTAAAGTTTAACATGTCAATATTTGATGGAAAATATCTGTTCCATGTTATGCCTAAGATGTCTGATAATGAGACAGATAGGTTAAATTCAACTCCATATGTTTTAAGGTAATAATAAACTTTTCTTCTAAAGGGTTAACAATCTAAGTTTGCTGACCAAAAATCAGAGATAAAGAAGGGCTGCAAGGACAGGCAACATTATGACCCTAGCTTTTCAAGTCAGTGAATACTCATGACATGAGAGAACCTACACTGTAACATGTAACTCAGTTGTGTCTGAAATTTTCTGATCAAGGAGATTATAGGGCCACAGAGGTATATGATCAATGATATAGAGTGTGCCTAGGGAGAGTCACATGAAGAGAAAACATTCTTTCATGCTTTCACAGAGAGCAAATTAGTGAAGCAATGGCAGTGACTCATCCACATGGCTGACACTCACAAAGGATCTACAAAGTGTGGTGTAGGGTTTCAGGTTAAATCCTGAGGGTATTTGACAGACCTTGGCAGATACAAAACTTGCATTTCTTTTTATGTATGTCTTGCTTTATCTTGGTTTTAACCATCCAGCAGAAAAGTATGAAAACGAAGTATAAAAATTAAAGCCACATTAATATGCTGAACTCTAAAAAGCTCAAGTTAACAGCTTTGGACATTGCTAGTCTTATGGAAAAACGCTGCTATTATGGACTACTGGACTATATTGGGAGATTCTGCTGAATTCAAGCACCTGAAATATTTAAATTACAATGGAATGCCCATCTCTAAAAAAGCTAACCAAAGTGTGAGAGAGAAATGAACGATCCTTTTTTATCTGTATACTCAAAATAGTTAGGATAGATATACAGCTCCATTATCTTAATTAAATGAGTAGAAAGGTTTCTTATAATAGCGTTTGAGACAAGATATCATGTCTGTATTTTGTACCATTAATAACCACTAAGACAATAATATGCAATGTATTAATTATTGAAAATGTGCCAGTAATCGTTTGTGAAACTGTCTCATTGATATTTGTTTCTCAATAAAATTATTTTTATTATTATTTTGGTGGAACCGGGGATTGAACTCAGGCCCTTGCACTTGCCTGGGAGGCACTTATTCCACTGAGCCACCTCCCTGGCCCAATAAAATTATTTTTTAAAAAACTAAATAAACTCCTTTTCTATCTCTATGAAAACTATGTTAACATTAAAAGGCTTCCCAACGTGGATATTTCCCTTAGATACATGTCTATTAATAAAATTACATTATCATACAGTATTTTTTAGCTATAAGAACTTCATGTTTTCCATAATTGCTGAATGATTTACTTTCTACCAACAGCACCCCAAGATTTCCTTTTCTCCACATCCTTATCAATACTAACCTCTTTTACTTGGAATCATAGTTTCTATGAAGCCCTTATGATGTAGGAGATGATTGCATATCATTGTTTTGATTTATGTTTCCATGATGATAAGTTATTTCAGGAAATTTTCATATATTTGTTGACAATTATTAGAAGTTTTTCTAAAAACTCTTTTCAAGTTCCATGTTTATTGGGTTACTTGTTTTGGATCTTGAGTTCTACGAGTTTTCTACACATTTAGGATATTAAGGTCTTATGAGAGATAAGATTTGCACATGCTTATAGGTTACATTTTCACTGTGCTAATTGTTTCCTTTTGTATAAAGAAGCTTTTTATCTTGATGTAGTCTCATTCATTTAATTAGATTTTTGGTCTGTGTATCGTATTTTATACAATTTCAAAGAGAAAGTTGAGGAAATTTTTGTTTATATTTTCTTTTAGGAGATTTACGATGCAGTCATTATGTTTACACTTGAATCCATAGTGAGTTATTTTTGTATATGGTGTAAAGTGTCCAATATTAATCTTTCCCATATGAATATTCAATTTTCCCAGGATCACTTTTGGAAGAGAAATTTTTTCTCATTGAACTTTTTTAGTGCCCTTATCATAACAACTCAAAAGTCCAGCAACTGGACAATGGATAAAAAGATGATATTTTTACCTTATGGAGTACTACTCAAGCTATAAAGGAAGGCAAACTCAAGGCCTTTACAACTAATTGGGTATAAGTAGAGACCATATACGTAAGTGAAATAAATCAGAATACAAGTATAAACATTTTATGCTCTCCCTAGTGTAAGAAACTGAAAGATAAAATAAGAACCAAAAGATACAATAGACACAGTGAAAGGGAAAGAAGCTACTCCAAAGGAAATATAAAATGGGATGGGGGAAAAGAAAGAAGGGGGAAAAAGATAGGCATATTTACAAGATTAGTAAAATAATTTTACTACTAATTTCTATTAATTCATTGAAAGAAACAGCTAGTGCTTACATTTTTTGATCAGTTTTGCATGCCATATTATATTGGGTAATTTAAAAACCTACTTTGAAGAGAATAATATACAGTATAATAACCATTGCTAACTTTCTACCATCTTCTGAAATTCTGTATTTTTTCACTTTGAAATAATTTTTTTTTAATTTTTGTTGAATAATTATGGATAGCTAATCTTGGGCTTCTATTTCATATCTCATAGTTTTAAGTATCTACTTTAAATAATATACTTTTTATTTCTATGGATTTGATTATAATTTACAATCAGGAATTGTACTACCTCTCATTTAAGATTTATTTGTTATTCAGGGGGTTTATGTTATTATTAGGATATGTTTGTATTTCTCTGAAAAAATGACAGTTTTATTTAGTTGCCCTGAATCTGTACAGTAGTGGTCTAGAAACTTCTAGCTAGTGTATCCTGAGCATTAAATTTCTATACATACACACAAATATACACACTGAAGTATATACAAAGATAACTATGTAAGGTGAAGAATATACTGTCTTGGTTTGAATAATGATTTCACAATATATACATGGATGATGTGCACGTAATATATGTATGAATTCAGCTTACTGCACAAGTTAAATGCATACAATTTCTATTTGTCAAGCATACTTAAATATACCAGGTGAAAGTAATTTTCTCAATAGTCAGTGTGATGGCCGATTAGTTGTATCAACTTAAGAAATATTCAATTAAATTATCTTTGCATAAAAAGTAAATATTTAAATAAATAGATAGATAAATAAATTAGTTTAGCATAATTCTATGTGGGGAAGACTCAACCCAGGGAAGATTATCATCACAGTGGAATAAAAGGGAAATGAAGAAACAAGAAGGAAGGATGGATTCTATTTTCTTATGAGCAGCTCCAGTCCTTACTTTCACTTTAGACATCATCTCCTGGTTTCCAGTGCAGACTTTTCAGACTCAACATCTAAGTATTCAGGTTTCTGGAGCTCCCTTCCGCCTTCCATCACGGATCCTTTGGCTTCTGTTATAGAGTTGCAAAGGACACTACACTGAACTCCATGCTTTTGACTGCATCTTTCAGATCCCCAGTATATAAATAAACCCATTTCACTCTTCCACATATACTTCTGTGGGAAACCATTATAAGCCAATCTTTTAAATTTTTATATATTTTTATATCTTGTATTAAATTTATTTTACCTACTAAGCACTAACTCTTTTTTGCCATTTTTTAGCAACTGATATTGCTTTATCTTTTACTTTTAAAGATAATGGAGATTGAACCTGTGGTCTCATATAGACTTGGCATGAATTTAGCCACTGAACAACACCCTCAGCCCTGACACTGCTTTTGTATTAAATGATGATGCCATATGATTTAGACTATTGCATATATATATATATATATATATATATATATATATATTTCAGTAAGGGTCTACAGGATCTCACTACCTAGGTCGGACTTGCAGTGATCCACCTGTGTTCAGCCTACCAAAGAGCTGGGATTATAGGCACCCTCCAGTATGCCCAGTCTCAATCATCATCTTGAGGCCAGGGCCGGCATGGCAGGCCAGAGATTGAACTGACCACTGCATCTGCTTAAGCAGGAACTTTAATCCGCTGAGCTATTTGGCCGGCCCTTAGACTACTGCTTCTTGAGAAGCAATAGTATTCCTTGCATATACTTATATAGTCCATATTATTGGAAATTATTTAGAGTATATATTTTTTGAAAGGTGTGTTCCTTGATACAAAGCATCCTAGTGTGAAAGTTTTTCTGCTTTTTATTTTTATTTTCTACTTAACAATCTTAGCATTTAGCACTACATAGGATATTTAAAGTCTTCCTTGAAAGAAAAGTTGATGGCTGCAATATAATGCATATATAGAAGCCTATCATTAAGTTCATGTTAGCTAACTCTTTCTAAATACTCTATTGCAATGGACTATTTCAATACTTCCCCTACATATATTCAAATATATTTTCTTGCTACAATATGTGTTGAGATTCTAAACATTTCTTTCTGATTAGATTTATAAGTTTAAGCAATTGACCATCAATTACTTACCTGACATTCTTAGACTATGAATATAATATCATGGATAGGTATTTCTGTTATTTTGATAAAAAGTTAACATCTAAATATAATTTTCATGATTCACAAAGTCACACTGTGAGATTGTGCTATGTTTTTCACTCTTATTTCAGGATTCTCTTTGTTTCCTTTCCATTTTTGTCTATTTAAGCCTTTGTAAAAAAAACATATATTACACAAATTTTGTCTGATATATTAAGTCTTCATTTTTTTTTGACATTCAAAGAAAGGCTGGCTTCTGAATTGAATTTTGAGCAAATGACTTGTCCCCTGCTTTCAGCAAAGAAGTCCTGCATCAGGACTGCTCAGAACAATAATGTGTTGTCTGCATTGAATCTTTTCTTTTTATTGACTGTTACATTGCGTATGAGAACGTGTTCCATCTTTGTCAACCAGTATGCTTACTCTTGATAAATATCACAGTCTTGAAAGGCTTTTGGAACTGGAAACAATCTCATATTCCGCTGAGATTTGTGACTGTCATCGTTCTGGTTAGAATAACTCATAGACTGCACAGCAGTAGCAAGTATGCATCCATAATAGTTGTCAGCCACGATGGTCATTTTAAATGCTGTCTGCAGTAGAGATGCCTGTGCCAGATGGCACCTCAGGAATACTAGACAGAGCATTTCAAACTGGAAAAATTTGTACTATGCCCTTTTTACTTAGAGCTAGTGGAAGAATAAAATAAAGCAAAAAAACTTTTGTGGACAAATTTCATGACAATGGCTTACTAACACCAGACTCTTGCTTATCTATAAAACTCAATCTTTATATTTAGAAATCCTTGTTACATACTAACGTACTATCATATACAACATGAGTTTTCTGAACTATATTTATCATGATATATATTACAAATGGTGAATTTTCTCTAACTTTCTATTATATTACAGAGTCCGTCAAACAACAGTTTTAATAAATATTTTTCACATTTTTTATTTTTTTAAAGAGTACAAGTTAGAATTTAAACAAAGAATTACAAGTGATACAGTATTTGACTTAGCAAAGTAATATGAATTTAACAGTTTTTGCTGTAATACATAGCGTTGTCTTCTAAACAATTACACACATTTTAAGATATATACATGTAAAATTAGAAGAAGGGAGAAATGTATAAGAAATTATGAAGACCAAAAGTACTGAGAATTTATAACAGGAGACAAAATGAAGGATTAGCTGCATCTTTCCACAGACCAGCAGAAATGCAGAATACAATTGTCCAAACCATCCTGCTTACATACATAGATGAATCTCTTTCCCACACTCCTTCGCCTCAATTCAGTAATTATTTCCTTTTGAATACGTTCAGTCCCTTTTCCAGTATCCATTGTACCGTTCAGATTACATTTTTCTCTCTCCATCAGGTTCTCACACTGAGGAGACAAAATAATGCTTGCACACCTGGGTCTGATTTATTTCACTTACGAGTATGATCTCTAGTTGCATCCATTAACCAACAAAAGACTCTAACCTGCTTTATAGCTGAATAATACTTCACTGTGTAAAAATACTATATCTTCTTTTTTT
>NW_004524912.1:513154-524923 GCF_000260255.1 Octodon degus
GGCATGTGGTGCTGGGGGATTGAACCGCGGTCCCTGATGCTTTTGCTAAGCTTGTTCTAAGTAGGTGCTTTAGACCACTGAGCCATCTCTCCAGCCCCAATACTATATCTTCTTTACCATTGTTCAGTTGATGGGTGTCTGTGTTGTTTTCAGGATTTAGCTATGACAACTTACAATGCTATAAGCATCAGTGAATGTGTATCACTGTGGTATATATATCACTGAGGTTTGCAGTTATTCTGAAAACATAACCTGAAGTGGAATAACTGGCTTGAATAGGCTCTCGAATTCTGGCTTTTAAAGCAAACTTCATACTGATTTCTATAGTAGTTATACCACTCTGTGCTCCATCAACAGTGCAGAAGCATTCCTTTACTTTCACAGCCTCTCCAGCATTTATTATTGGCTGACTTCTTGGTATTAACCTTTCTTTCTGGTGTAAAATGGAATCTTTGTGCCTTTTTCATTTGCTTTTCTCAAATGACTAATAATGTTGATTATTTTCTCATATATTTATTTGATTTTTGTTTTTCTTCCTCTGAGAAATGTATGTTAATTTAAGATGATCATTTTTGGATTGGGTCTTTGAATTTTGGGGGCCTGATTTTTTAAAATTCTTTTTGCATTCTAGATGGAAGGCCTTTGTCTGAGGGACTGTCAGCTATAACTTTTTGCATTTGTTCATTTTCTTTTCACTCTGCTGAAGATTTTCTTTGAAATGCAGAAATATTTAAAAAAAGATGAGATCCTTGTTGTAGATTCTTTGAAGTATTTCCCTTGAAGTTTGGTTTTCATTCATGAATTCTCCCCCTGCCCACATATCTTTAAGACTTCTACCTATAGTTTCCTCCAGAAGATTTATTATTTCTGTTTTAATATTTAAATCATTGATCCATTTTGACTATAACTTTGTGCATACTGATAGGCATGGGTCTACTTTTAGCTTTCAGCATGTGGAAAGCCAGTTGTTCCAGAACAATGTATTAAAGAGACTATCTTTCTTCCAATGAGTCTGTCTTGGCCTTTTATCAAAGATAAGGTGGCTGAGTGTGTTTGCAGTTGGGTCTGCATTTTCTAATGTGTTCTATTGATCCTGAGATCTGTCTTTATGCCAGTACCATGATGATTTTATCATAGTAACTTTATAGTATAATTTCAGGCCAGTGATTGTTATATCTCTTTTCCTTTGTTTCCTAGGATTGATTTTGATATTATAGGTCTCTTTTGGTTCCCAATGAATTTGAAGAAAGTTTTCTCTAGCTTTGTGAGATGCACTAATGATATTTTAATAGGGATTGCACTGAATATGTATAACAATTTTGGAAATATGATCATTTTCCCGATTATGGTTCTTCCTATCTATAAACATGGAACATTTTTCCATTTTCTCAAATCTTCCATCACTTTTCTCAGAGTATCACAATTTTCACTGTATAAATCTTCTATGTTTTTTCAGAGGTTGATTCTTAAATGTTTCATTTTTGAATGATATTGTGAAAGTCATGTTTTCCCTACTTTCTCACTCCCTTAGTTGTTATAGAAAGACCATCTCTTTTACTCATACTGACTTTTTTCATTTCTGAAGAAATTGTTCTTTAAGTCATGAGTCAAGGAGTCTTAGCCTTAGTTCCCAAGAATGACATGATGAGTTCTGGAAAGGAGCTGCTCTCCCGTCTTCTGTAAGAATGCTACTACAATAACAAGTTTAATAATGATTTTAATTCTATGTAATTCACATTCTTAAAACCTTGCTAATGTTACAGATAATTAGGATAAAAGACAACTGTCGCCATTCTTTTTGCTTACAAATATACCTTATCCAAAAGAAAGGCTTGATTTCTTTCAATTTCTAGAGTCTAAAATCAAATACTAAAACAAAAAAAAGCAAAGAGAGTGGGGAGAAATAAAATAGACTTTGTGTAAATTAAGTTAGGGCTCTAAATGATTCTCAGTAATTGCCCTATGGTGATACCTTAGATATTTGATTAATTATTCAATATTTTAATCCAAGCTTATGTTTTCAATAGGATGGAATTTAGTCAAAAAGAACTTCATTCAACATTCAATCTATATCCTATCCCTGGTAAATTATAAGAGCCATAAACACTCAGTGGCACTATTTGTCGAAGGAGGTTATTTACAATTTTAGACTTTTTTCCCTGCAGTTACTTATTCAGCACATATAATACACGTGAAGAGAAAATCTACACAGCTAACCTCAGATAAAATACTTGGCTCCTGCTTCATTTATTGTTTTCAATCATTTTATTGAGAAATGAATATCAATGAGGCAGTTTCAAAACATACAGTTTCAATAATTAATACATTACAACAATATGTTGTCTTAGTGGTTATTCATTGTACAAGATGCAGATATGATATTCTGATCACAAACACTATTAGAACAAATCTTTCTATTCATTGAATTAAAGAATGCAGCTGTATATCTATCCTAACTATTTTGAATATAGAGTTACAAAATGGATATTCATTTATATCTCCATTTTTGGTTAGTTTTGTCAGAAAAGGGCATTCCATTGTCATTTAAATATTGTAGGTGGGTGATTCCAGCAAAATATTCTAATATAGTCCAGTAGTCCATAAGAGTAGTGGGTTTTCTGTAAGACTGGCAATTTCAGAAGTTGTTGACTTGAGCCTTTGAAAGCTCAGCTTATTAATATGACTTTACTTTTTGTACTTCATTTTTACACATTTCTGCTGGATGGTAAGATCAAGATGAAGCAAGATCTATATAACAAGAAATGTAATTTTTGCATCTGACAAGGTGTGTCAAATTCCCTCAGGATTTATCCTGAAAGCCTGTACCACACTTTTTAGATCCTTTTTCAGTATCAGCCATATGGATGAGTCACAGCCATTTCTTCACCAATTTGCTTACTCTAAAAGCCTGAGAGAATGTTTTCTCTTCATTTGACTCTCCTTCACCATACTTTACATCATTGATTGATTTCCTCTGTGACCCCACAATCTTGATCAGAAAATTTGGGACACAACTGAGTTACATGGTGTTGCAGTATAGGTTCCACTATGTCCTGAGTCTTCACTGACCTTGAAAGGCTTGGGCCAAAATGTTAGCTGTCCTTGCAGCCCTTCTTTTTCTCTAATTTTTGGTCTGCAAACTTAGATTGTTAACGCTCAAGAAGAAAAGCTCATTATTATTACCCTACAACATAGGCAGTAGCGCTTAACCTCACTATGTGCCTGAATATCAAACACCTTTGGCATAACATGGAATATGTATTTTCATCAAGTTTCGATATGTTATATTTTAAATCCCTCCAAAATATGAAGAAAAAATTTAAAAAATAAAAAAAATATTTAAGAAATGGGAATAAGCAGTTAAATTATTTTACACAGAAATTTAGAAATCTAACCATATACAACCTTGTAGTAAGACAGACCTGTGCCAATATTCTTTCTTCTCTTTGTTTCCATTTATTACCCTTTTGTTTTTTAAAATAAACATTTACTTGAGAGACAGTAAGGCAATAATCAGCATGTTATGACAAGGGGTACATATATAGAAGAGCAGAATGACAGGGATTCCAAGTGAGACCCTACTGTTACACATTGCTATCTTCAGTGCAGTTCACATGTATAAGCATACATAGTTAGTCATGGTAAGAATCCTACCAATTAGCTGCTAGTTTCAAAAACATGCTGCAGATTCTCAGCATCATTGCCTTACCCATCTAGTGCATATATATGTATGGCTTTTACCCTGTCAGGTTTCCTAGCTTTTCTCCTTGACTCTCTTTGTTGTCTAACTCAAATTCTCATTTTCCTTTCAATTGTCTTGTATGTATTTTTATTTCTTCCTTTGAGTTCTTATACTAGGGAGATTATATGATATTTACACATGTGACTCTGGCTTATTTCCCTTATGAGTATATCTTCAGATGGCATTCACTTGAAAACAAATGATTCAATTTTGTCACTCTTTATAGCAGAGTAGTACTGCATTGCATAAAAGTACCTCATCTTTTTCATCCATTCCTCAGGTGATGGGCATCTTGGTTGTTTCCAAGATTTGACTATCACAAATTTTGTTACTATAAATATAGGTATACACATATCACTGTAATAGCTTTTAGTTCCTCTCAGAAAATTACCAGTAGGGGGATAGATTAGGATTTCCAGTTCAATTTTTTAAAGACGTCTCAACACCCATTTCCATAATGGTTGCACCACTCGACATTCACACCAGCAGTGAAGAAGGGTTCCTTTTTCCCCACAGCCTCTCCAACTTTTTTTGTTGGGTGATTTCTTTATGATAGCCATTCTTTCTGGGGTGAGATGGTATCTCAGTGTTGTTTTGATTTGCATTTCATGCATGGCTGGTGAAGTGGATCATTTTTCATATATTTATTCTCTTCTTCAATTTCATCCTCTGAGAAATGTGTGATCATCCCTGAAGCCAATATCTGTGTTGGCTTTATAAATTTGAGGCCCTTATGTTTTTTAGTTCTTTATAAATTCTACAGAGCAGACCATTGTATGAGTGCATATTAGTCAAGATTTTTCCAAATTTTGGGGTTTTCTTTTCACTTCGTTGGTAATTTCTTTTTACAAGCAAAATCTCAATAAGAGGAGGTCCCAGTTGTTAATTTTCCAAATATTACCATGCAATTTGATTTTTGTTTATGAACTCTTTGCCTATCCCTATGTCTTCAAGAGTTCTTCCTACTTTCTCTTCTAGGAGATTTAGTGTTTCTGTTTTAATGTTTAGATATTTAATCAATTTTGACTTTAGCTTAGTGCATGATGATAGGCCTGCGTCAAGTTTTAGTTTTCAAAATGTAAGGAGCCAGTATTTTGGCACCATTTGTTAAAGAGGCTATCTTTCTACCAGTAGCCATGTTGGCTCTTTTGTCAAAGATGAGGTGGCTGAGTGTGTTCATAGAGGTTTCTTTGTCTTCCATTGATCCTGAGCTCTATTTTGTTTCCTTTGCATGCTGATTTAATCAAAGTAGCTTTGTAGTATAATTTCAAGTAAGGAATTTTAATACCTCCTGCCTCATCTTTGTTGCCTAGGATTGCCTTTGCTATTCTAGGTCTTTTCTGGTTCCAAATAAATTTTAAGAACAATTTCTCTAGTACTGTGATGTACATCAGTGTTAATTAGATAAGGATTGCATTATATCTGCACAAAACTTTTGAGGCTATGGCCATCTTCCCAGTATTGGGTTTTACTATCCAGGAGCAGGGAATATCTTTTCATTTTCTGAAATCCTATATGATCTCTTTTTTTCAGAGTACTGTACTTTTTCTTGAATAGATCTTTGACTTCTTTATATAGATTAATTCCAAGGTATTTCCTTTTCCCTGGTGCCATTGTAAAAGGAATTTTTTCTGTAATTTCCCTCTCAGTGTGTTTGTTATCTGTGTAGAGGAATGCTATTGACTTTTGAGTATTAGCTTTGTATCCTGCTATGGTAGTGAGTTTGTGTAATAATTCTGGTAACTTATTAGTGGAGTTTCTTGGGTTTGGATCTTTGGAGTAAAGTATCATGTCATCTACAAATAATGATAATTTTTCTTCTTTACCTATTCTTATTCCTTTTATTCCTTTCTCTTGTCTAATAGCTCTAGCTAATGAATCCAGTACTATATCAAGTAGGAATGGTGATAGAGGGCATCCTTGTCTTGCACCAGATCTAAGAGTGAAGGATTTTAGTTTTTCCCCATTTAGAATTATGTAAACCATTGGGTATTCATAAATGGCTTTTATCAGATAGAAGTGGCAGCCATATTCCTATATTCTGTAGGACTTTGAACATCAATTTCTGTTAGACTTTGCCAAATTCCTTTTCTGCATCAATTGAGATGATCATGTGGTTTTTTGATTTGGCTCTATTGATATAGTACATTACATTGACATATTTGAGTATCTTGAACCATCCTTGCATCTCTGGTATGAATCCTACCTTGTCAGGGTGTATAATGTTCTTGATGATTTGCTGTATTATATTTGCTAGGATTTTATTGTGGATTTTTGCATCTACACTTATGAGGGAAATTGGTGTGTAGTCCTCTTTTTTAGTTGTGTCTTTCCCTGGTTTTGGTATCAGTATAAAACTTGCCTCTATGAATGATTTTAGGAGGACTGCTTCATTTTCAACTTCATTGAAGATTTTGAGGAGTATAGGGATTATTTGTTCTGTAAATTTCTTGTAGAATTTAGCTGTGAATCCATGAGGACCTTGACTTTTGTTTGTCAGTATGGTCTTTATTATATTTCGTGTTTCTTTGGCTGTTACTGTGTTATTGTGTGTTATTATATTTTCTTGATTCAGCTTTTGTAATTTTTACCCCACTAAGAATTTGTGCATTTCTTCTGTGTCTTCTGTTATGTGGGTGTAAAATCTTTCAAAATGTCTGTTGATAATCTTCTGAATTTCCACTTGATCTGTGGTAATTACACCCTTTTCATTCCTATTGCATGCATTTGAATTTTTTTTCTCTTTTATGAGGTTACCAAGGAGCTTATCAATTTTATTTAGTATTACGAAGGACCATATTTTTGATTTGTTAATTCTTTGAACTGTTTTCTTCATCTCCATTGAATTAATTTCTCCTCTAATCTATATGATTTCTTCCCGTTTTTGTGCTTTGGGTTTGCTTTGCTCTTCATTTTTTCGATGCTGGAGATGCAACATTAGGGTGTTTATTTGTTCCTGTTCTGTTTTCCAAATGTGTGAACTTATAACTATAGATTTGCATCTAAGAACTCCTTTCATCGCCTCCCCTAAATTCTGATAAATTGTGCTTGAATTTTCATTGAATTGTAGATATTGTTCCTTTTCTTGTTTAATTTCATCACTCATTGGTTGCTTAGTAGAATGTTCTTTTATTTCCATGTATTTTTGGGTTTTTCTGGTTTCTTTTTTCATTTATTTCCAGTTTCATTGCACTGTGGTCAGAAAATATGCATGGTATAATTTGTTTTATTGCATATAGTTAAGCATGACCTGTGACTAGTATGTGGTCTCTATTAGAAAATGACCCATATGTAGCTGAAAAAAATGTGTATTCAGCTGTGGTTGTGTGGAATACTCTGTATATGTCCACTCATTCCATTTGTTACAAGGTCTAGTTTAGTTCTGCTACTTCTTTGCTAATTTTTTGTCTGCTTGACCTATCTTTTAGGGATCAGGGTGTGTTAAGGTCTCTTCTTAAGATTGTAGTATTGGATGTTAGATTTTTCATGTCCATTAAGATTTGTTTTATATAGTTATTTGCTCCCATGTTTGGTGCACACATATTTATTCGTTTTACCTCTTCCTCTTGAATTTTTCCCTAACCAGCATATAGTGGCCTTTTATTTCATTTGATTATTCTTGGTTTGAAGTTGAATCTGAGAACAGGATTGCTAGCCCTGCTTTTTTATGAGGTGCTGGATAGTGTAGTATTATTTTCCATCCTTTGACTTTCAGCCTATGAATTTTTTTTTTATGAGTTAAGTGTGTTTCTTGTATGAAGCATATTGTTTTATTTTGTTTCTTGATCCACTGTGCCAGTCTATTTCTCTTAATTCATTAATTGTGTCTATTTACATTGATGGTTATTATTGAGATGTATGGACTTATGATGGACCTATTATTTACCTGATTTTTTTACTCTTTTTTCTCCTGTGTTTTATTGCTTTTCCCATTTAGTGTGTTCATTTTCTTTTGGTTCACGTAGTTCTCATTATTTTGTTCCCTCTCTAGAACATCTTTTTGTCGTCTGAGCAGGGTTGGTTGTGCCATCATTAAATTATTTATTTCTTCTTTGTCATGGAAGTATTTCACTTCTTCATCCAACTTGAAAGAGAATTTGCAAGGTATAGTAGTCTGGGAAGGATTATTTTCATACTTCTCCATACTCTTGTCTTCATGGTTTGTGAAGAGAAGTCTGCAATTATTTTGATGTGTTTTCCTTTAAACGTGATCTGTGTCTTTTCTCTAGCAGTTGTCAGTGTACTGCTCTTGTGCTGGATTTCTGGGCCTTGGACCATTATATGTCTGGTTATATTTTTAATTGGGTTGTAGTTATTTGGTCTTTTGTATGCTTTGCTTACGTGAATGTCAGATTATTTCTTCATATTTGGCAATTTTTCTGCTCTTCTGACCATATTCTTTTTATATCATTTGCATTGACTCTTTCTCATCAATGCCTATTAGTTTCATAGTTTTCATCTTTGCATCATCTTGCTGGTGATGAATTATATTTTCCTGCATCCTAGTTGTTTTTAATAGATATTTTCTTACCTTTTCACTTGAAGATGCTGTGACAGTGTCTTCAAGATCTGAAACTCTGTCTTCACTTTCACTCAAACGACTTTGTAAGCTCATGATTGAGATTTTAAGTTCCTCTATATCTCTTTGACTCTGCTTCATGCGATCTATTTTTTTTCCTGTATTGTTTATTAAAGGAATCCATCGTTTTTATGATCTCTATTTTTTATATCAGTGTCTTCTTGAAGAGCAGTTATTAATTCTTTCATTTTAGTTATCCTTCCTTTTTTCTTTTTACTTCACAGTTTATTTCTGATCTGATTTCCTCTATATCTTTCTGCATTTGATTCTTTATTTCCGACTCATTAATTCAGAGATTTCTTCTTTTATTTCAGAGGATTTTTTCTGATTTGAGTTCCTCTATACCTTTCTGCGGTTATTTCTTTACTTCAGACGCTATTGATTTAGACATTTCAACTGTGTGGTTTCCAAATTCTTCTGTGCTAGTGTCCTCTGCACTTGTTTGCAGTGGGCTTGTGGCCTGAGGTGACATTGTGCTCCTGTTTATCATTTTAATGTGGCACTGTCCTCTGACCTTTGGTGTAGTGCTTTGGTGCAACACTAATCGGGCCTGTATTTGAACTAGGCCTGGAGGTTTCTCTAGTGTGGAGGAAGTTCTCACTCATGGGGCTGACTTGAGCTGGCTCTGGAGGAGTGGAGGGGTCCTGAAAACGTGGTGGAGTGTCTCACTCATGGGAGAGGCCCAACAGTCGCAGAGGATTGTGGATGTTCTTCCACACATTTGCAAGTCCTGGGCTTGTTCTGGCTTCAGAGGGATGGAGGGGTTCCGAGAGCACACTATAAGGTGTGCTTGTGATGGACTCTTGTGATGGACGTGGGGATGTCTGGGGAGGTCCCTCCTGCCTCATTTCTGAAGCAATAGCCACTAAACTAAGGCACAGGGATACTTTTTCCCCATGGGTTAATTAATGCCACATTCCACTCATGTAGTCAACCATTTTTTAAAAAAGTCGAGGTCTTTTGGGTGTATTTGCTTAAATCCTCAATATTTATGTTTTGGAAAACTATGATGCTCTGAGAAAGATATAGATATATTTATGTTTATTGGTGTCAAGTTGTTAAAGTCAATCATTATTCTTCCCCTGAAACAAGAAAGTTTTAAGTTTCCTTAAGATGCTTTAAAGTCTAATAATTTCTTTCATAGGGTATAATCTAGCCTACTAGAGCTAGAGTTCTTAATTATGAATTAGAGTTCTTAGTTATTTTAAATATTTCCCTAAAAATTAGCATATTCAATCTCTTGGTTTCATTACTAAAATAGTCATATCGAGATTATATCACAGATATATATGAATTCGGAATTAAAAGAATTAGCAAATTTGTATGTATATGAATGAGGAATTAAGAAATAAAAAGCATAGCAAATATAATTGTCGAGAAATATGCCTTAACTTTTCACAAATGAGAAAAACTATGGTTGCTTCTCTTAAATAGAGGTACTATTTTAATTGAACATTAAAAACAGAGAAAGTAACCAAGTCAGCTTTCATTATGTAATACTTGGTGATGTTTTCTAAGTCTCAATGCCTTCCATTTCATTCATTTAATATATGAATAACAGATTAACAATAAGATAATGAACTTAAATTTTGAAAAGTTCAAAAATTTGTCATCAAAGAAAACAAGGTATAATTTTATCACTTTTTCTAAATGTCTATGATTCACCCCTTAAGTAATAAAAATGGAATTTTGACAGCTAGGTAGCAAGAAGTTAAGAGATGTCCAACTTAATTGTTTAATGAGAACACCCTGTTTCACAACTCTTTTGTTCAAGGTTTCTTATGATAATAGAAGTGTTTTTATTTAATAGTCTTTACATTATTGGAAAAACTGACTTATAATTCATAGGAATGAAGTTATTTTTTTTTCAAAATTTTATTGACAAACAGCAATGAGACAGTTTCAAATCAAATCGGAAGTACAGTTTCAACAAATAATACACTGCATATATTCTTCTTAGTGGTTAATTATTGTACAAGATGCGGACATGAGATCCTATTTACAAACACCATTAGAACAAATCATTCAATTCATTAAAAGAATGCAACGATATATCTATCCTAACCACTTTGAATACACAGATACAAAATGGACATTCATCGGTATACCCCATTTTTTCGAAGTTCCGTTACTGAATATTATAGGTGTGTAAACTCAGCAAAATATTCTAAAAGAGTCCAGTAGCCCATAATAGCATTTGGGCGTTCTGTTTAGCTGGCAATGTCAGAAATTATTGACCTGAGTCACCCACAGCTCAACATAACAACATAGCTTTACTTCCTATATTTCATCTTCATCTTTTTCTACTGGATGGTTAAGACCAAGGTAAAGCAGGACCTGTGCAACAAGAATTGTAGCTTTTTGGTCTGAGAAGGTCAGTGAAATGCCCTCAGGATTTATCCTGAGATGCTGTACCTCAGATCGTAGAACCTTTGTCAGTGCAGCCATGTGGATGAGTCACAGTTATTGCTTGGCCAATGTGCTCTCTGTGAAAGAATGAGAGAGTGACTTCTCCCCATGTGACTCTCCTGAGGCACACTCTACATCACCGATCACTTTCATCTTTGGCCCCATAGTCTTCTTGATCAGAAAATTTGGGACACTACCCAGGTACATGACGTTACAGTACAAGTTCTCATATGTCCTGAGACTTAATTGACCTTAGAAGGTTAGGGGCAAAATGTTGGCTTTCCTTGTAGCCCTCCTTTTTCTCTAATTTTGGTCTGCAAACTTAGGACGTTAACGATCCGGAAGACAAGCTTATTGCTGTTCTCAATCGATTTAGGCTATCAAGCTTAACCTCACTATCTCACTGCATTTTAAACATCTTAGGCATAATAAGGAACAGGTATTTTTCATCAGGTATTGATATGTTGAACTTTAAGACCCTACATAATATGATAAAAAACATTTAAATATTAAATTATATTTTAAAAGTAGGATAAAGAATTCTATACTTCTCATGTTTGCACATAAATCCAAAAATCTCACCATATACAACCTTGAATCAGGACAGTCCTACAATATTCCTTTGCCTGTCTCTTGCTTACATTTATCACCCCATTCCTTGAACACTCACCTACCTGAGAGACATCTTAGCAGTAACTGGCATGTCATTACAAGTCGCCGATATTCAGAATACCACAATGAAAGGCACACCAAATATGAAACCACTATTTCAAATTACCATCTGCAGTGCAGTAGCTTAGTTCACAGGTATCAGTATATATAATTAATCAGGGTGAGAATCTTTCCAATTACCTGCTAGATTAAAGAATCTTCTGAATATTCTCAGGATCATTGCCTTGCTCATCTTTTACATATAACTGTATGCCTTGACATTGTCATATTTCCTAGCTCATCTTCTTTCCCTCTCTTCATTACTTAATCCTTGAGATCCTGCTTTCCTTTTACTTGTATTATATCTTTCTATTTGTATTTCTTCTTT
>NW_004524912.1:526091-527252 GCF_000260255.1 Octodon degus
TTCAGTGTCTTCTAATCTATTGCATTGATCCTCAGGTCTGTTATGATGCCAATACCATGCTGATTTATCCCAGTAGCTACGTAGTATTATTTAAAGTCAGGAATAGCAATGACACCTACCTTGACTTTATTGCGCAGAATTGCCTTTGCTATTCTAGGTCTTTTCCAGTTCCCGATACATTTTATAAATGCTTTCTCTATGTCTGTTAATATGTCAGTGGTAGTCTGATAGGGATTGCATTAAATCTGTACAACAATTTTGGAAGTATGGCCATTTTCACAATGTTGTTTCTTCCTTCCCAGGAGCATGGGATATCTTTCCATTTTCTGAAATCCTCTAGGATCTCTTTTTTAAGAGTACTGTAATTTTCTTTGAAAAGATCTTTGATTTCTTTAGTTAGGTTAATTCCAAGGTATTTCATATTCCTCCGTGCTATTTTAAAAGGTATTGTTTCTATAATTTCCCTCTCAGTGTGTTTGTTGTCTGTGTAGAGGAATGCTATTCACTTTTGGGTATTGACTTTATAATCTGCTATGCTACTGAATTTTTGTATTAATTCTAGTAGCTTCTTGATGAAGTTTTTTGGGTCTTCTCAGTAAAGTATCATGTCATCCGCAAATAAAGAGAATTTAATTTCTTCTTTGCCTATTCTTATTCATTTTATTTCTTTCTCTTGTGTAATGGCTGTGGCTAATGATTCCAGAACTATATTGAATAGGAGGGTAATAGAGGACATCCTTGTCTTGTACCCGATCTAAGAGTAAAAGATTTCAGTTTTTTCCCATTTAAGATTATTTTAGCTGTTGGGTTTTCATAAATGGCTTTTGCCAGATTGAAGTAGAGGCCATTTATTCCAATATTCTGCAGGACATTGAACATGAAAGAGTGTTGGACTTTGTCAAAAGCCTTTTCTGCATCAATGGAGATGATCATGTGGTTTTTCGTTTTTGCTCTGTTGACATAGTGTATTACATTGATAGATTTTTGAATATTGAACCATTCTTGCATCCCTGTGATGAATCCTACCTGGTCATGGTGTATGATAACCTTGATGATTTCCTGTAATGTATTTTCTAGGATTTCATTGAGGATTTTGGCATCTATGTTTATGTGGGAGATAGGCCTGTAGTTCTCTTTCTTAGTTGCATCTTTCCCTGGTTT
>NW_004524912.1:528070-541194 GCF_000260255.1 Octodon degus
TTTTGTCATTTATTTCCAGTTTCATTGCACTGTGGTCAGATAATGTGCATGGGATAATTTCTGTTTTCTTGCGTATACTTAAGCATGTCCTATGTACCAGTATATGGTCTATTTCAGAAAATGACCCATGTGCAGCTGAGAAAAATGAGTATTCAGCTGTGTTTGTGTGTAACACTCTGTATATGTCCACCAAGTCCATTTGATTAAAACTCTGGTTTAGTTCTGTTATTTCTTTGCTAAGTTTTTGTCTGGTTGACCTATGTTTTGGAGATAAGGGTGTGTTAAGTTCTCCTGTTAAAATTGTGGTATTGGATATTAGATTTTTCATGTCCATTAAGTTTTGCTTTATTCAGTTGGGTGCTCCCATGTTTGGTGCATACATATTTATGAGTCTTAACTCTTCTATTGAAGTTTTCCCCTCACCAGTATTTTACAGTGGCCTTCTTTATTTTGCTTGATCATTGTTGGCTTGAAGTTGAGACTGTCTGAGAAAAGAATTGCTTCCCCTGCCTTTTTCTGAGGTGCTGGGGCTTGTAGCACTCTGTTCCATCTTTTGACTTTCAGCCTATGAATGTCTTTATGAGTTAAATTTGTTTCTTGTATACAGCATATTGTTGGATTTTATTTCCTAGTCCACTGTGCCAGTCTATTTTTCTTAATCGGTGAATTGAGTCCACTTACATTAATGGTTAGAATTTAGATGTATTGAGTTACTGTTGCTATGTTATTTACCTGTTATCGTTTTCTCCTTTTTCCCCTGTACTTAATTGCTTGCCCTATTTAGTTGGTTGCTTGCAATCTCATTTGTGGAGTTCTGATCATTTTACTCCCTCTCTAGATCATCTTTCACTATCCTGTGTAAGGTTGGCTTTGTCATTGTGAATTTTTTTAGCTGTTCTTTGTCATGGAAGTATTTCACTTCTCCATCAAACTTGAAGGAGAGTTTTGCAGGGTATAGTAGTCTGGGCTGGAATTTGTGTTCATAGAGGACCTGAAGTACTCTGCTCCATGCTCTTTTTGCCTGCATGGTTTGTGAAGAGAAGTGGGCCATAATTCCGATGGGTTTTCCTTTGAATGTGATCTGCTTCTTTTCTCTATCGACTTTCAGTAGATTATTCTTGCGCTGAATTTCTGGTATATTGACTATTATATGTCTCGGTGTGTTTTTCATGGGGTTAAGGTTCCTTGGCGTTCTGTATGCTTCAGTTACCTGAATGTCCGATTGTTTCCTCCTATTTGGGAAGTTTTCTGCTACTACTTCTGCCCACATTTTTGTAATGTCATTTGTGTTGCCTCCTTCTTTCTCTTGATGCCTATTAGTCTCACATTGTTCATCTTTTCATCATCTTGCAGGTGATGGATTATTCTTTCCTGCATCCTCGTTGCTTTTAAGAGATCCTTTCCTACCTTTTCACTAGCTACAGCAGCATCTTCAAGATCTGAAACTCTGTCTTCACATTCACTTAAACATTTTTGCAAGCTTGTGGTTGAGAGTTTAATTTCCTTTATATCTCTTTGACTCTTCTCCATGCGATCTATTTCTTTCCTGTATTGCTCATTCAGGGAATTCATCATTTTTCTAATCTCCTCTATTTTTCTAATCAATTTCTTCTTTAGAAGCAGTTAGGAATTCTTTTACTGCAATGTTTTTTTTTTTTTTCAGATTCGCTTTCTTGCCTATGTTTCTGCAGTTGCTTCTTTACTTCATCTGCTATGAGTTCTGAGAGTTCTTTTTTTATTTCAGAAAATAATTGTGCTCTTATTTCCTCTATATCTTTCTGCTGTTGCTTATTGCTATCGAAGCTATTAATTCATGCATTTGAGCCAAGCTTCTATCCTCTGCACTTGTTCTTGGTGGGCACTGGGTTTCTTCCATATGCTTCTGCATTTGCTTCTTTAGTGCAGATGTTATTAATTCAGGGATATATTTTTTTCATTTCCAATCTGAGGTCTTCTACATCTTTCTGCAGCTCTTTCTTTTTTTCAGAAGCCATTGATTCATTGCATTCAGCTGTGTGATTTCCAATTTGTTCTGTGTTAGTGACCTCTGCACCTGTTATGGGTGGGCTTGAGTTCTGAGGTTGCATTTTGTTCATTCTCTTCATTTTGTTGGCTTTGTCATTGCGAAATATTTTAGCTCAGCAGAAATTCCTACTTGGCTGGCGGGGTGGGGGAGGTATTCCGCGTGGTGGGGGGCGGCCCAAGGGGGGGGGAGTGGGTCCGGCCCACCCTGCGCCTGTGCTGTGACTGGTCCCGCCCCCGCAGTGTAGCAGGAAGCTCTCTGCACACTCACCGGACCTGGGCTAGGTCTGTGTCTGAGGAATGAAGTTTTTAACCTTAATTTACGGTAAGTGATATTATGATATAATTTACAGTAAGAGATATATATCATCTTTACTGTTTAAATTTTAGACTTGAACATTGGTTGTATTCTAAAGTGCAGGTTTTGAAGATTAATATACCATTATTTATCTTAGAAATGAAGGCTGCATTGGAGCTAATCAAAATGATAAAATGATATTTTTCCACAGGAAAAATGTCTAGAAATATCAATTAAGAAAGCTAATCTTTAAAATTTTATTAAGTTAGGGAGTTACTCAAATTTTAAATTCAGTAAAATAAAAAGAAATATTTGAATGCTTTAAAATAGCTTGTTTTTCTCTTCAACTCAGAATTGTCTTCCAAGTAAAGCTGTTAATATTTTAGCTTCTTCCTAAAGAAAGTTTTGTAAAATTGATTCATATTTGTAGCAGATACCTGCTCCAAGATAGTTACTTAGCACTTTTTTGTAAGATTTTAGAGTAAGTAGAGATAATATTTTATGTCTTTGCTGATTATAAGTAGTAGTTAATACTTTTCTTCTTTCGCTTGATTCATTTTCATGAATAATATGAAAATGTTTTACTTTTATGAAAAACTAAAATGATTTAATGAGTAATTCACAACAATATGGTAGTTCAAATTTTCACACATAAGTCATACTTTTGATGTAGATCTTTAATTAGAAAATGATCCCAGAGGTAATAAGTTATTTAATGAGTTTAACAAAGTGGATTTTTGAGAAGATACTAGGAAAATTCATCATAAGGCTCCCAAAAGACATTTTGATTCAAAGATTATGGAGTTTAATGAATAGGATAAGATAAAAATGATTAAAAGGCAGACATAGGTTGTATCATGAAATAATACATAGGAGTTTAAAGTGACAAATATTATTTTTAAGAGATTATCAATATATCAGGATTCAAATCTTCCCAACACCTTACCCCAAACACTCTCCCTCTTGGTTTCCCAGGCACTCTTTCCCCAAACTCTCTCCCCCTTGACCCCATACAGAGCCAAACCAAAATCTGCAGAATAGGTCCATCTGACTTTGACTTGGGCAAGCAACCACAGAATCTCTCCTTTATCAACATTAAATGTCCCCTCCAGACCTAGTGGCCCTACCAAGATTAGCACTCCCTCAGCTGTTCCAGCCTATGATCACTCTCCCTAAAAGATTCTATAAGGTCTCCTGTTCTTACTTTATTTGTTATTGTTTTGGTCCACTAGACAGCCAGCCTGCTTGCTACCCCCAATAATCTTGCATCAGAATGCCTGGTCTGGTTGATTGAGTGGGTTCATACCTAACAGTTATTATTGCCTGTACTTCCAAAGATACTTTACATAATGGCTTTAAAAAATGGACCTCAAACCCTTTTGGTAACTACTGTTAATAAAGTTAAAATTAATTAATGTCAAAATTATAGAATTCTAAAAAGAATTTGGTTTAGATTTGAAGTTTTAACTACAGAGAAGAACATTATACAACTAAAATTAGACAAAAATATATAAGATAAGATCAGAGAAAAGATATTAAAAATATGTCTGAATGTCATATTTATTAAATCAGGCATTTTGGAAATTGCTGAAATCAGTTTATTGCATAATAAATATAAATAAACTAACATAAGAAGACCATTTATTTTTCATTATCAGTGTCTTTGGTGAATATATTAACTATCTCTACCCAACCCCAAATTACACTTAAAATAAATGATGATGTTAACAGTGAACAGGAAGGTAGGGAATGTAACTCACCAGCATAAGCACTTGGCTGGCAAAAGAAAGATCTTGAGCTCAATCCCAGTTATAAAAGAAAAAAAAAAGAAAAGAAAAGAAAAAGAGAAACAAATGTCATGAAAATCATGGAAAATAAGAAAATACAATCAGAAGACAAGAAATTGTAACAAATGCTACAACATTTATAAAAAAAATAAAAAGAAGCTAGGGTTGGTGGCACATGCCTATAATCCCAGCACTTGGGAGACTAAAGCAGGTGGATCACAGTGAGATCAAGGTCTACTTGAAGTCCAAAGTGAGACCCTGTCTCAGAGAAAGAAAAAAGAAAGAAATGGACATAAACTATTATTCATGAAGAGAGAGAGAAAGAGAGAGAGAGAGAGAGAGAGAGAGAGAGAGAGAGAGAGAGAGAGAAGGAAGGAAGGAAGGAAGGAAGGAAGAATTCATATCCATCAAATGCAAGACAAGCAATTCCAAGTATTGTTGATGTGCATAAGAATTCATTTTTGGCTAAATTAGTCTAATTCTAGCTTTATTTCTGAGGAAGCTTCATTTTTCCTGTGTGTTTACTTTTAAATATAAAAAGGTATATATTTTTATTCTTGAGTAAAATAAAAGCAGTAGATCTTATAATGTGCTAAGTTTCAAATTTTAACAGGCTAGAACTTGGCATGACTTATTTGATATATCTAGCTTGAATTTTAGGAAATACACAAAAGGCCAGATTTTGCCCACAGAACTTAATGGATATGAATCAGAGACACATAAAGATGCTGTGTAGAAGTGAAATGGTGTTGGCTAAGTCATATCATGGAATGTTTTGGGACCTCTAATTCTTGACTGATTCTCCCTTTTCTTACCAGATCCTATCCATGTAAATAAACTTTGTAACAGTTCATAAGTACAACATCTGAAGTAAAAGAGACATTGACATTTAGGATCACCAAGGACACGAGGATCTTTCCCATACTTACTTAGAAGAGAAGAAAATCACTGAGCCTCAGGTGAAGGGACGGTCTTGGTAGTTTGGGTTTGTTTATTTGCTTTTGTTTTGTTTTGTTTTTCTTTGCATTGTTAACTTATTTTTTCATAGAATCTACAATCTTACATAAATCCTGTTCTTAGACCTTACCAATAACTGTGAGTACTCTAGGAAATTGTTTCCCTAGAATCTATTCCATACTGTTTTAATGAAAAATATGGTTTAATATGAGAAAGGGAAGTCACATTTTCAGAAGCTTCTTAAATACAGTGTATAGCATCCTAAGATATTTGCAGTGGATGGAATTAGAAATGGTTTATGTTTCCTTATTTTTGTTATTGCTGTTTGTATTTTGTTTGTTTTATGAGACAAGATCTTTGTTTTGTTGCTCATGATGGTGTCTACCTATTCCTGCAGTAGGCTCTCAACTGCTGGAGTGACATGTACATGCCACCATGGTTCAGTGATGTTTTCTTATACTAATCAATACTCACAATGAGGGGCACTCACTTTAAAAGCTTAGGAATAAATTTCATCAAATTACATGAGTCTCTAAAGTTAATGGAAGGTACTGAAAAATTAAAATGAAATACAACTAAGAGCAGAGAATTATTTCTTTTTCAAATTTTCTGCTACACAGACTTTAATTTTTCTTTTCCACATCAATTTAAATGGGAACACATGGAGAAGATTATGGCATATTTCTATTATTTATTGGCTTTAGTGACATGACCATGTATTTTTGAGCCATATTTACTAGTTTTTAAAAATGATAACTAATAAAAATATAAATATTTTAATTATTTATCATGGTCTGCATTACATTTAGAGAATCTTTCATTTAAAAATGAATATTTCTTTAAAAATATTTTATAGAACTTTGCTACTTTTTTTTTTCTCTTTCACTTCCATCTCTCAGGGTGGAAAAACTGAAGTTTTTGGGTATTTTTGTTTTGTTACTTTGTTTTTTATTTTTTGTTTCAGTACTTAGTACAGGGTCTCATGATGCACATCATACTCATAGCTGTTCCTATGTTCAGCCTCCCAAGAGCTAGGATTAGAGGTGCAGGCCACCATCAATCACAGCCTCAGCGTGCCCCTGGGGCAGAGCAGGTAAGGTACACTGGGGATCAAAACCATAGCACTGCAATCTGCTTAAGCAGGTACTTTAATCAGCTGAGCTATTTGGCTAACCCTAAAAACTGAAGTTTTAGAATGAAAAACTTTATTTTTGTTTCCTTTTATGGAGCAACAATACATTTAAGTAAACACCCTGTACATTAAATAGATTTTAAAGAAAAACATAAAGACAATAAAATATCTTTAAGGATAATCATATCTATGCCCTCTGGATATAAATATTTTAAAATACTGTAATTGATGAAAGAAGAAAGTAAAACATTTCAGTATAAAATTCTATCTTTAAATACTGAAACAATGATAATCAATAACAAAACAGATTTTATAAGAGAAAGATTCTGCTTTTCAAGACTAGAGGATCTTCTTTTTTAATTTATTATCCTTTCTTTCTCTCTTTCTTTCTCTCTCTTTCTTTCTTTCTTTCTTTCTTTCTTTCTTTCTTTCTTTCTTTCGTGGAACTGGGGATTGAACCCAGGTGCTTGCACTTGCCAGGGAAATGCTTATTCCACTGAGACATCTCCCCAGCCCTTTTATTATCATTTAGTATTCAGAACTATCTAGAAGAAGATAAAACTTCACTACCAATACTTCTTGCCTAATATTCCAGAAACAAGTGTCTTGGAAATGTTTTAGCAATACATCTATCTGAAAAAGAAACAACAGAAGTACAATAAGTCTGTACATATGTCAGTATATATAAACTAGAACACACTTTTGGTCTATTTCCTTAGTTCACAGTAAAATTCATTCTTGATTTCTGTTACTGATTGTTAGATGACTTTTATAATTTACTCTTACTTGTATCTTTAAATATACATTTCTCACTTTTCTAATTAGAAATTAAACTGCTGAAAATTTTAAAATATTGGCTTTTCATTTCCCATAAATATTTTTCCCCCTTAATTATGTCTGTAGTCTGAATTTTCATTGAGTAGTTGGAGTCTCAGCAAAAGATCACAGGATATTAGTTATGAAAAAGAACTTGAGCTATAAATCTGCCACTTAAATGGCTAATCAATTTGTTTTCAGGCATATTAGCTCTATTATAAAAATTATATTTTTAGTTTTCCTATAGATTTTTCATATTTTCTTTATTTATTGGACAAAAGATGACCCTGTTTAGATTTTTTCTATGCTTTCCACTATTTCTCATACCATTTCTCTCATCCTCTGATTGCATTACATATTCTCCTTTATTCCCATGATATATACCAACCATCAATGTATTTTTGGTGATTAAAATTTATTAGTAAATACAGAAGTATGATATTTAAAATATCTAGGGGGCGGGCTCGTTTGCGGCTCAATTGTCCGCTTGTCTTTCCGGCGGCGCGTTGACAGAAAAAACAACACAAAAGATGTCTAAGCAACAACCAGCTCAATTTATAAATCCAGAAACTCCTGGCTATGTTGGATTTGCAAACCTTCCCAATCAAGTTCACCGAAAATCAGTGAGAAAAGGTTTTGAGTACACGCTGATGGTGGTTGGTGAGTCAGATCTAGGAAAATTGACACTAATGAACAGCCTGTTCCTGACTGATCTCTATCCAGAAAGAATCATACCTGGAGCTGCAGAGAAAATTGAAAGAACTGTCCAAATTGAGGCTTCAACTGTGGAGATTGAAGAACGTGAGGTTAAGCTGCGCCTTACAGTGGTGGACACACCTGGCTAGGGGACGCCATCAATTGCAGGGATTGTTTTAAGACCATCATCTCCTACATCAACGAGCAGTTTGAACGCTACCTGCACGACGAGAGTGGCTTGAACAGGCGACCCATCATTGATAACAGGGTGCACTGCTGCTTCTATTTCATTTCACCTTTTGGACATGGGCTGAAGCCTTTAGATGTTGCATTTATGAAAGCAATATACAATAAGGTAAACATCGTGCCTGTCATTGCGAAAGCCGACACATTCACTCTGAAGGAGCGTGAACGACTGAAGAAAAGGATTCTGGATGAAATTGAAGAACATAACATCAAAATCTATCACTTACCTGATGCAGAATCAGATGAAGATGAAGACTTTAAAGAGCAAACTAGGCTCCTCAAGGCCAGTATCCCATTTTTCTGTGGTTGGATCCAACCAGCTGATTGAAGCCAAAGGCAAGAAGGTCAAAGGTCGCCTCTACCCATGGGGTGTTGTGGAGGTGGAGAATCCTGAACATAACGATTTTCTGAAGCTGAGAACCATGCTCATCACCCACATGCAAGATCTACAGGAAGTGACCCAGGACCTGCACTATGAAAATTTCCGTCCTGAGAGGCTTAAGAGAGGCGGCAGGAAAGTGGAGAATGAGAATATGAATAAAGATCAGATCCTGCTGGAAAAGGAAGCTGAGCTTCGCCGCACGCAAGAGATGATTGCAAGGATGAAAGCACAGATGCAGATGCAGGCTGGTGACGGTGACAGTGGGGCTCTTGGGCACCATGTGTGAGTTTTGAGCATGATCATGTAACACTCCTGAATAAAAAGAATACATTCCAGTTGAGTGTTAAGATACAGATTTTCATGAGATCCTTGGACGAGTGCCCATTCACATATATAGTACCTATGCCTAAGAATTAAGTTTTTTAAACCTTTGATGCATTTTCTTTTATTTTTTTGTATGATGTTCTTTTAACATTTGCATTTCATTGCTATATTACACTTGATATTTTACAAGATACACTCATTTTCATTTTCTGTCCTCTTACCTAACCACTAATGTTAGAATTGACTGCTGAGAATCCATCAGCATGTAGAGTGAATTTCTTTGATGTCGCTTTCAGCTTTACCTCCAGACCATGCAGGTGTAACCAGAGTGTTTCTGTGTGGTGAACATGTACCTCTGACAGAAGGCTGTGTGAACTTGGTGCCAGGCCCTTTGCTTACTCCATCACACTGTGTGAACCTGTTACCTTTCTTGGTTTATTTTTGTGTAACAGCTAAGCCCTTCACTGCTGCAGTTCTGTACTGTAATTCCTAGGCACATTTATCTCTCACTAAATGGAACAGAGCAGAATTTGTATTGAAATACATGTTTCTATATGAATAACTTTAAAAAGTGTCGTGAGGGGCCTGCTCTGATGCCATCATTTTCAGCCCTCTGCAGAGAACTCATCACAGGCACGTTTTATCGTGTCCTCCACAGTTGCTGGTTATGCTGTGCTGCAGAGAAACCAAAGCAGCTGTGAGCTCCAATTTCATGTCGCAGCGAATTTTTACACAATAAGTGTCAGTTTACACAACTAAATTAAGAAACAAATTTTTAAGAAACCAGCTTTTTTATGTTTTATACTGCACTTTAATGTACTATCTGTAACTGATGTGTGAAGACCCTTCTCAGAGGTGAAGTTGAGTGCTCTGGTTGGCTCATGCACTCTCAGCCTGGTGGCTACCAGGTGGGGTTCCTGCCAGAAGGCCTTAGCGCCTTGAAGCCTGGATGCCTGGCAGGTTTTCCCGATTTGAACTTCCCCTTACTATTTCTTTTGCTTTTCTTATTTTAAAAAATAATTTGCTGTTGAAATGAAGAAAGCAATGGTCTTATTTTTTTATGTAGATTGTCTCATCTGTTTTCAGACCCTGTCATTCCCTTTATTTTGCATAAGACAGATTTCTCCATGTGTCCTATGGAGTGAAAGGTAATTCTGATCTGGGCCAGAGGCTGGCATGCAGGAGCCCACAGTTTTGTCTTTCTGCATGGTGGCCTTGGCCTCACCTTCCTGCCCTTTCCTCCATCTGTTCATGGGATACATTGGAGTCTTTCAGCATTTCCCCTAACCTTACAAAAGTAGGCCATAGAAGGGGATGGAGGGGTGAGAAAGACAGCAGTTGTGCTGGTTTAGTATGATTAAAATAAATAGAATTTATCGCAACAGGAGTTGCATTGAAGAAAAGGGTTGATTTGCAGTGAGACACAGAGATGTGGGGTATTTTGTTTTGGCTGAAAAACCACATAGTGAGATGGTCAAAAAGGGTTGAAGAGTTGTGATGAGCCAAAGGCTGCCTGGTTAAGCTCACTGTGTGAAGTTTCTACAGAGAAAAATGTTCCTTGTCTATGGAGCACTCTCATCCAAATAGTTATGTTACTCTCATCCAATAAATTAGTTATTTGACATGTGTTAACTGCTTTGAAGAGCTGTAGAAAAGGTGAAGGCTGCGAGGGTACCTGGTCACACTTCTGAGTTCCCCCCCTTTTTTTGCTGCCCAAGTCTAAACATAGACTTTTGCTAGCTGTTCTTTTACTAAGAGATAATCTATTACCTATAGAAATGTATTTTTTTAAAACTTTACACAGCAATTTTGTATCCATTTAAGCTAATCTTTGTATTCAATAAAGCACTATTGCTTAAATATTAAAAAAATAAAATAAAATATCTAAGAACAACTGTAATACAGAACCCAATCTCAATAGAGTGGTGGACTAAACAAAGCTATGTCAGTTAATTAAACTGATGACTACTTTGTTTCACACCAACAATTAGTTTAAAAAATATACAATTCCACAGAAAATCAAATAATTAGACTCAATTTCAAAAGCTTGTTAGTTGTTCAGTTTTGCTGTAACAAATTTGATAGCATAAAGCAATATAAATATATTTTCTACAGGTCTGGAAGCCAAAAGCACATGATCAAGGTGTTGGGAAGTATTAATTTTCACTGAAGACCCAGAAAGTGTTTGTTCTAATGTTCTTCTCAAACTAGTAGCTTTCTAGAATTCAGGGACATCCTTGGTTTGCTTGGGGATTCCTAATTCCAATCTCTGTCTCTAACTTTACATTCCCTATACTTTATGTGTGAAATTTCTTTTCCTTAAGGGTACTGGTCATTGACTGTAGGGTCCACCCTAAATCCAGTATGATTTCAGCTGGAAATCTTTAACTTAATTATATCTATGTATTACTTAGTTTAAAACAAGACCACACTCATGGTAGCTGGGAATATGACTTCAATGTATTATTTTCTATAGAATATCATTCACTGTAACATACATTGTATTTGATATCATGTTGTAATACATATTGTTTCCCCTATTTTCTATATAACAGCAGTAAATTTAAGAGAATTAAATCCTTTTCTAAAAAAGTACATTAATCTAGAATATCTAGATAAAATTTTAAGATTATACTATGCACAGAAGTTGAACCAGATATAAGATAATCACAGAATTTCATGATAAGTGGAACAAAAAAGTGCCTCTACTTTCTTACATTTTTTTCCATTATGAGGAGATTTCTAGGATACATTGGATCACACTAAAGATAGCTGCTACATTGTTCCCTCTTCCTTGTATTGACTTGAGATCCCTTTCATATATTTTTTTGATACCAAGCTCTTCTGATCATATATATCATTAAATCTTTCTCTTCAATGTTTCTGAACATTTTCTCCTGTTGGTCACATTTTCTCATATTTTATCTTTTCAGTAACACAAATAAGTTATATTGGTTTTTATAAACATGTGAGTGAATGTTAAATGTTAACTTTCCATAAGTATGCCAGACAGATTTTTAATCTGTAGGACATGGATACTAATTTTAAAACACAAGACTCTAAAATGTTTTTCTGTCTTTTTTTTTTTCTTTCTTTTTTTAAAATGTATTTGGTACAGGGTCTCACCACACAGCTCAGACTCATAGTGATCCACCTGTTTTAACCCTCCCCAGCACTGGTATTTTAGTCATGTGCCACCATGTCTGGTCTTGGAAGCAAGCTCAATGCATCCAGGAGTGGGGCCAGCATGGCATGTGGTACTAGGTATCAAACCCTGGTCCCTGTGCTTGCCTAAGCAGGTGCTTATTCCACTGACCTATCTCACCAGCCATAAAATTTCTTTCTTTTTTTCCTGTATTTTAAGGAAGGATCTACAGGGTGTTCAGGACCTCACTACTAGATTGGCCTCATAGTGATCCCCCTGTTTACAGTCTCCCAAGAGCTGGGATTACAGGCGTGTGCCACCATGCCCTGTCTCAATCACCATCTCAGCACGCCCTGGGGGTGGGGTTGGCACAGAGGGCCCAGGGTTCAAAATCCCAGTCCCTGGGCTGCTTGCAGACATTTTAATCCACTGAACTCTTTGGCTGGCCCTAATTTTTCTTAATATAAATCCTTGAAATAAATCTCAAGGACATGGTGGAAACTGTTAAAGATAACTTTCCTATGATAAAGAAGAATAATTCCAAAGACGTGGTCAGTGACTCATTTCCTATTGTGACCATGTTTTACTTATAAAATATAAAAGAAAAGTAATTGCAGAAACTACTAAGTTTGAATTCCCTTGGAGTTTTAAATCCTATTAAGAAACTGCATGTTTATAATATGTGAGCAAATTTAAACAAGTGACCATATAAATGATCTTGTGATGATGAGTATTTAATTTTTAAGTGTAGATAATTTAATAGCAGTGCATTTTCTTTTAAAAAGAAAATGTTTCTGTAATTGAAAACTTACACTCTGGTAATATATAAAACATACATATTTATATTGCATAATATTTCTATATCCTGGAAGAGATTACAAAACTTTAGCAGATCTAATTAAGTTCCACATAGCAAGCAATTATGTATAATTGTAAGTTAGTGTTTTAATATTTACACTTTGTAAAATGAATTTGGGTGCATTCAATAAGATGCACATTGTTGCTATTTCTATTATGAATGTAAAGATCAGAGCAAATAACTCATGTGAGGGAAACTACTATTCTTTGGTTTTATTCCGCTGGAAAAAATGAGTCAAGCTCCAACAATGCTCTCATTTTTTTTTAAATTTTTCTTTTTTTATTTATTTATTGAGAAATAAATATGAATGCGACAGTTTCACAGCTGATTAATAGGACAGTTTTGATAGTCAATACACTGTACATTGTTATCTTCTTAGTAACCATCCATAGTACAAGAAGCAGACAGGATATTCTGTCCAAACATGGTTAGTACACCTCTTTCTTCTCATTGAGTTAAG
>NW_004524912.1:542703-545157 GCF_000260255.1 Octodon degus
ATATATTTATTCACTTCTTTAATTTCGTTCTTTGAGAAGTGTGTGCTCATCTCAGATGCACATTTCTGGATTGTATCTTTAAATTTAGGTGCCCTAATGTTCTTTAGTTCTTTATAAATTCTAGAGAGCAGACCTTTGTCTGAGTGCTTATTAGTTAAGATATTTTCGAAGTTTGTGAGTTGTCTTTTCACTTTGTTGATAATTTCTTTTGACCTGAAAAACTTCTCAATAAGAGATGGTCCCAGTTGTTAATTCTTTCAAGTGTTTCCTGTGCAATTTGGTTTCTGTTCATGAACTCTTTACCTACCCCTATGTCTTCAAGAGATCCTCCTCCTTACTCTTCTAAGAGATTTAGTTTTTCTGATTTAATGCTCAGTTCTTTAATCCATTTTGATTTTAGTTTAGTGCATGATGATAGACCTGGGTCAAGTTTTAATCTCCGGCATGTAGAGAGCCAATTTTTCCAGCACCATTTGTTAAAGAGACTATCTTTCTTCCAGGAAGTGTGTTTGGCCCCTTTGTCAATGGTCAGGTGGCTGAGTGCATTCCTAGAGGCCTCTGAACCTACTAGTCTATTCCATTGATCTTTAGGTCTATTTTGTTGCCAATACCATGCTGATTTTATTACAGTAGATTTGAAGAATACTTTCAAGTCAGGAATTGTAATGCCTCCTGCTTTGTCTTTGTTGGCCCGGATTGCCTTTGCTATTCTAGGTCTTCTTTGATTCCTATAAATTTTAGGATCATTTTCTCTAGGTCTGGGAGGTATGTTGGTGGTAGTCTCATAGGAATTGCATTAAATCTATACAACAATTTTGGGAATATGGCCATCTTCACGATGTTGGCTCTTCCTATCCAGGAGCAGGGAATATCTTTCCATTTTCTGAAATCTTCTGTGATCTCTTTTTTGAAAATACCGTAATTTTACATGAAAAGATCCTTGATTTCTTTAGTTAGATGAATTCCCAAGTATTTCATTTTCCTTAGTGTTATTGTAAAAGGTATTGTCTCCCTAATTTCCCTCTCAGTGTGTTTGTTATCTGTGTAGAGGAATGCTATTGACTTTTGGGTATTGATTTTATATCGTGCTATGCTACTGCATTTGTCTATCAATTCTAGTAGTTTCTTAGTGGAGTTTTTGGGTCTTTCAAATAAAGTACCATGTAATCTGCAAATAATGATAGCTTCACTTCTTCTTTACTTATTCTTACTCCTTTTATTTTTCCCTTTTGTCTAATGGCTCTAGCTAATGATTCCAGAACTATATCGAAGAGGAGGGGTGATAGAGAACATCCTTGTCTTGCACCTGATTTGAGAGTAAAAGATTTCAGTTTTTCCCCATTGAGAATTATATTAGCCATTGGGTTGTCATAGAGGGCTTTTACCAGATTGAAGTAGAGGCCTTCTATTCCAATTTTCTGTAGGACTTTGAACATGTATGAATGTTGGACTTTGTCAAAAGCATTTTCTGCATCAATTGAAATGATCATGTGGTTTTCAGTTTTCACTTTGTTGATATAGTGTATTACATTTCTAGATTTTCAAATATTGTACCATCCTTGCATCCCTGGGATGAATCGTACCTGGTCATGGTGTATGATCTTCTTGATGACTTGCTGTATTCTATTTGCTAGGAATTTATTAAGGATTTTTCCATCTATGCTCATGAGGGAGATTGGCCTCTAACTCTCTTAGTTGTGTCTTTCCCTGGTTTTGGTATCAGCATAATAGTTGTTTCCAGGAATGATTTTGGGAGAACTCTTTCCTTTTCAATTTCACTGAAGATTTTGTGGAGTGTAGGGATTATATCATCTATGAAATTCTTGTAGAATTTAGCTGTGAATCAATTAGGACCTGGACTTTTCTTTGTCGGCAGGCTCTTTATTACATTCCATATTTCAATTTCTGTTATTGGCTTATTGAGATTTGTTATATCTTCTTGATTCCGTTTTGGTAATTTGTACCTATCTAGAAATCTGTCTATTTCATTTGTGGCTTCTATTCTGTGAGCATAAATATTCTCAAAGTAGTTATTGATAATCTTCTGAATTTCTACTGGGTTTGTAGTAGTTACACCCTTTTCATTCTTAATTGCTTGTATTTGAATTTTTCTTTCCTCTTTTTGATGAGGTTGGCTAGGGGCTTATGAATTTCATTTAATCTTTCAAAGAACCAGCTTTTTTGATTCGTTAATTTTTTGATCAGTTTTCTTCATCTCAATTCAATTAATTTCTGTTCTAATCTTAATGATTTATTCCCATCTCTGGGCTCTGGGTTTGGTTTGCTCTTCCTTTTCTAGATGTCGAAGGTGCAGCATTAGGGTATTTGTTCCTGTTCTGTTTTCTGAATGTGTGAGTTCACAGCTATGAATTTTCCTCTGAGAACTGCTTTCATCTTATCCCATAAATTATGATAAGTTGTGCTTGAATTTTCATTGATTTGTAGATATTGTTG
>NW_004524912.1:545787-559477 GCF_000260255.1 Octodon degus
AGCAATGAGGCAGTTTCAAATCAAATCAGAAGTACGGTTTCAACAAATGACACACTGCATATATTCTTCTTAGTGGTTAATTCCTAGAGTCAGGATGGGGGCGCGAACAGGTGACCTCGTGCTCCAGAGCCCAGCGTGGAGACCGCCGGGCTAGGTCGCTGCCTACCCCTGCTTTTTTCTGAAGTGCTGGGGCATGTAGTATTGTGTTCCATCCTTTGACTTTCAGCCTGTGAGTTTGTATATGAGTTAAATGTGTTTATTGTATGCAACATAGTGTTGGGTTTTGTTTTCTAATCCACTGTGCCAACTATTACTCTTATTTGGTGAATTGAGTCAATTTACATTGATGGTTATTATTGAGATTTGTTGGCTTACGATTGACATGTTATTTGAATGCTGTTTTTAAACTGTTTTTTCTCCTGTGTTTAATTGTTTGTCTTGTTTAATGGATTTCTTCTGTTCTCATTGGTGGAGTTCTAATCATTTTGGTCCCTCTCTAGAACATCTTTCTGTAGTCTGTGTAGGGTTGGTTTTGCAATCAAAAAATTCTTTAGTTGTTCTTGGTCATGAAAGTATTTCACTTCTCCATCAAACTTGAAAGAGAGTTTTGCAGCGTATAGTAGTCTGGATTGGAATTTGTTTTCGTAGAGGACTTGAAGTACTCTGTTCCATGCTCTTCTTGCCTTCATGGTTTGTGAAGAGAAGTGGGCTGTAATTCTGATGGGTTTTCCTTTGAATGTGATCTGCTTCTTTTCTCTAGCAGCTTTCAGTATGGTATTCTTGTGTTGGATTTCTGCGATCTTGACTATTATATGTCTCGGTGTGTTTTTAATTGGTTTGAAGTTATTTGGAGTTCTGTATGCTTCAGTTACATGAGTATCAGATTGTTTCCTCATATTTGGGAAATTTTCTGCTATTACTTCTGCCCATATTCTTTTTATAATATTTGTATTGACTCCTTCATTCTCATTGATGCCTATTAGTATCAGATTGCTCATCTTTGTAACATCTTGCAGGTGATGAATTATTTTTTCCTGCATCCTAGTTGTTTTTATGATATCCTGTCTTACCCTTTCACTAGCTGCACCAGCATCTTCAAGATCTGAAACTCTGTCTTCACTTTGGCTCAAGTGGTTTTTTAAGCTTGTAATTGAAATTTTAAGGTCCTCTATATCTCTTTGACTCTACTTCATGCCATCTATTTCTTTTCTGTATTGCTCATTCAAGTAATCCATCATTTTTTAAATTTTTCTGTATTTTTTTAATCAATGTGTTCTTTAGAAGCAGTTATTAATTCTTTTACTGCAGAGTTTTTAACAGATTTGGTTTCCTCTTTATGTTTCTGTATTCGATACTTTAGTTCAGGTGCTATGAATTTAGAAATTTCTTGTTTCATTTCAAACACTAATTCTGCTTTGAGTTCCTTTAAACCTTTCTGTAGTTGCTTATTTACTTCTGACGCTATTAATTCATGTATTTCAGCTAAGCTAGTGTCCACTGCATTTGTTCTGGTTGGGCATTGTGTTTCCTCCATATGTTTTTGGATTTGATACTTAAGTTCAGCTGGTATAAAATCAGTTTCCTTTTTTTTTAATTCTAGAAATTAATTGTGCTCTGAGTTCTTCTATGTATTTCTGCTGTTGTTTATTTACTTCCGACACTATTTGTTCATTTATTTCAGCTGAGCTAGTGTCCTCTGCACTTGTTATGGGTGAGCTTGAGACCTGAGATTGCATTTTGCTCCTTGTCTTTATCATTTCATTTAACATTGATCTGTGGCCTTTGGTGTAGAGCTTTGGTGCAATTATATTATTTAATGAAATTCAGGTAATGATATACCAAGTTCTAGTTCATGCAGTTGTGCCTGGCTTGGGTTAGGCTACTCTGCCCAGCTCCTTACTGTTGTTGCCCTTGGAGGTGGGCTTGCTGTACACCTCTGGTAAGAAGATTTGTTCCTGGATTAGCTGTGACCCTAGTCTCTCACTGCGAGGACTTTAGCTGCAGGGTTTTACCTCAAGCCTGTATGCTAGGTCTGGGGTGGGTCTGGAAGGGTATGAGGAGTGGGGGCGAGAGAGTCCAGAAGCTCTCCCACACACTTACCAGTGTTGTATTTTGGTGAGTCTGCAAGACTTCCAAGAGTGAAACAGCAGTTCTTACTCAGATGGCAGGGTGCGCTGGGTCTGGCCAGGCGGGGGAGGTCTGGAGAATGCGGGGAAGTGCCTCTCTCACGTGGTAGGCCTGGGCCTGTAGAGGTGGGCAGGCGCAGGACGGAGCAGAAGCTCTCCCCCACTCTCGCAGGGCCTGGGGTCGGTCGGATATCCATGCTCTCATTTTTCAACTAGAGTTGATAATCCTATTTTTTTCCTAAAAATCATTGAAGGGATTATGCATTTTAAAACACAATTCAGAGAAGAATATTATTTTAACAAGTTTAATATGTAATACAAATTATACAAGCTGTTTCCATACCCTTACCTTCTCCTTCCTCTTTTTCCTAACACTTTCCTCATTTCATTTATCTATCTTCTCCTCCTTTTTCTGGGTAAGACACTATATCTTGGGCTGGGGAGATAGTTCAGTAGAATAAGCACTTGTCTGGCAAGTGCAAAGTCCTGAGTTCAATCCCTAGTGCTGAAAAAAAATAAAAAAAGAAGCATAGTTCCATTCATGCTTGCATTGACTATCACATTTAAAAAGAAATTGCAGCATGGACATTTTAACCTAAGGGAAACATTTTTGAGCCTGCCCCTAAACACTGAATTTTCCATTAAAAAGAACCTTGAGTAAGGATTAAAAATCCTTAGAACAAAATATGTTAATAGGAGTTTGCATTTGGTAAAGGATGTGCAAAGCAAAATTCTATTCTTTTTGCTCACTTTATCCATATCAAACAATGGAACAAAATAGTTTTATATGTTAAAATGTACTTTAGCTATTGCATATTTTCTGAAAATTAAAACCTAGAGAATATCACAAAGCAGTTTTAAAATGTATATTCATATTTGATGAAAGCTGCTAACAGGATGATATCCACAAATTAAGTAGAAAGCTAAAGGACAGGCATAAAATAGCAGAAAACAATTTACATATACTCAGATAATAAAATTTTAAATATATGTACAAAGCATGCTTCATAGTTAGCAGTACAATTATTTTTGCCATAAGTAATTTTCATACAAATAATTTAAAAAATACTGCTAACTTGTTTGAAGCTTAAGATTGCTGTTTGGTACCTATTTCCAGAATATGATATCACATTAATATGACAACAATCCATAGTTCAATCTGGACTAAGTCACTTAAGAACCAGCTCATATAAGAAACTACAAGAACTTCCAGGGCAACAAAACATTGATTTAGTGAACAAAGAAATTAACAGGAAACATCACAGCACAATTATTGCAAAATTTCTGCCTGAATTTACATCTGTGACAACTGAATAATCATTTAAAGTATAGTCTAAATAAACTATTTAAAGTATAGTCTAAACTGTTAATAGTATTCGTCATGGTTTATTTAATTCTCCTGCAGCTAGATCAGACAAAATAAGAGAAAAGAAATGCAGAGACTGTTTCAAAAGTTTAATGCAGACATTTTCTCTGAATATCAGAAAATAAGACTCATGCTGAATACAAATTAGGTTAATATAGGGGTAGTTAAACCTTTTCCCTAAAGCTTGTAATGATTGTCTTTCTTTCTATGGTGGCAAAGTACTGTCTTTGTTTTGGGCTAGAATGTATTCTGCATTTCTATTTGTGCCAAGTTTATTTTCTTTGTTCACATCACAGTACTCAAGAGAAGAGGACTTAACAGAGATAAATGTTGTTTTCACCAAGGTAATTAAAGTTGCAAAGCATAAATATCCAAAACAATCACTAATACAAAAATAAAAAAGGTAAAGTAAACAAGCAAAGAAATTGTCCAATTTTACATTTCTACAAAGCTTTTTAGAGTCACTATTTGACAAGCTACGGATAAAACCTTAATAAATTAAAGCCACTATTTCTAATCACCTTGTCTCCTAAATTGCATTTTACATAGAGCAAAGCTTGAATGTATCTTTTGATATTGTAATAAAGATGTGAGAAACAATTCCTGAGAGTCTTGAGCTAGGATTTTTTTCCTGTATTTTTAGGTTCTATAGAGTGTTCATGGTCTCATTACTAGATGGGACTTCTAGTGATCTGCCTGTTTACAGTCTCCCATGTGTTGGATTACAGACACAAGTCACCATGTCCAGTCTCAATTACAGTCTCAGCATGCCCCAGGGACGGGGCCATCATGGCAGGCCTGGGATCCAATCCCCAGCCCCTTCCTGCAGGTACTTTAATCCACTGAGTTATTTGGCTTGTCATCTGTTTTGTTTTGTTTTTCCTTCTTTATTTTTCTTTTGTACTGGGGATCAAACTAAGGACCTTGTGCCTGCTATAACACATCTATAAATTAAACTGCTTGCTAGATATAGGTCTATTCTATTTGGTTTATATTTATTTTATTGAGAAACAATTATCAATGAGACAGTTTCAAAGCTGATTAATAGGACATTTTTAATAATTAATTCATAGTACATTGTTATATTCTTAATGGTTATCCATAGTACATGAAGCAGACAGGACCTTTATATTTTAGAAATTCCAAACACTTTTACTACAAATTCCAAACACTATTACTACAAATCTTTCTTCTCATTGAATTAAGTGAAATTAGCTATATATCTATCCTCACTATACTGTACATAGGAATACAAAATCGTCCTTCCTTCATATCCCCTTTTTTTGTTTAGTCCTGTCAGAGATGGGTATTCTATTGGCATCTAAATATTGTAGGTGCTTGAATTCAGCAAAACAATCTAATACAACCCAATAGTCCACAATAGTAGTGGGTTATTTGCAGAAGTTGTTGACTAGAGCTTTTTACAGCTCAGCATATTAATATGGTTTTACTTTATATACCTCATTTTTATACTTTTCTGCTGGATGGTTAAGACCAAGATAAAGCAAGACCTATATAACAAGAAATGTAACTTTTGTATCTGAAAAGGTCAGTCAAGTCCCCTCAGGATTTATCCTGTAACCCTCTACTGCACGTTGTAGATTCTTTGTCAGTGTCAGCCATGTGGATGAGTCATGGCCATGCCTTAACCTATTTGGTTTATATATTATGAAAAAAAAAATATCTATAAGTGTGTCCACAATTTGAACTTAAGAAAGTAATCTGAGTTGGAAACTTACAGGACTAATAGAGAAATTTTCTTCATTTTTATACATTTGCCTAAGATTTATAGTTATGTGAATTGTTTTTTTGAAAAAAATCTTTATATTTTAGAAATTACAATGTAGAAAAAACTGATATGTAAAACTTAAATTTTATAAACTATGTGGTTTCAAGAGCTAATTGCCAACCATTAGCTAAAAGTTTGTTTTCAATTCAAATTGAATATTCAAATGAGAGTTTTTGAATTCCATCTTTCAGTGCTAAATTGTTTCAAGGCTATTGTGTAGCAATTTGTTCATTCCTTTGGTCTTCTATTCAGCAAGGATCAAGTTCCTGCTACAGTGTAAGGTAACATGTAAAAAGAATGTGAAGAAAAATGGTCCATTAATGTAAGCAGCATAGTCTGATAGAGGTGACAGCAAATAAAAAAAATAATCACAATATAGCAAACAGGGTGTGTGCTAAAAATAGGAAATATCCATAGATAGGATCTAGATATTGAGTCATTTAATGTTTTCTTTAATAGGCCACTGATTACTTTCCTGGAATTTCAAAGAAAATATCTGGACAAAAGATGCAATCAGCAAACAAATAAATAAGTAGAAACCTAGACTGTTTCTATTTAAGTCTTTAATATACAAGTTCTAGTTTAGACCATGGCATGACAAGACCACCCAGAAATTGTCCTTTTTGAGAATAATGACCAGCTTAATGTTCAGAATAAAAATAGACTAGACAAAACTAAGCATACACCCAGAGTTTAGGTCTTTTAACTTTACCACCATCTTAATGAGTAAAGATCTGTTCAAGAGGAACTAATTGCACAATGTAGAATGCAGCTATAGAGCCAAACTGAGCCCATACCTTGCACTGGATGATGGATTGTTTTTTCTCCTGTATATAGCACTCTGAGTAAGGAGTCAGGTCCAGTTTGCTTATTTCGTACAAATCATATAAAGAAGGGTCTTAAAAGAAAAGCAGGTAAGAAACATGTTCTAGGAAGCAGAGATAAACAGAAATATTCTATACAGTCAGAGAGGCTAGGCCCTCAAAGAACCCAACATGGAGGACAAAATACCTTGCAACTGTGGGAAGAAAAGTCACTTCCACTGTGGGACAGACCTCAAGACAAGATTAAACAAATGCAACCACATACCTTTGTGGGGATAGGCATCTGGGATTGATTTCTGGAGAAGCCACTAACATAAGCCCCTACAGAAACAGCTCATTATGTATTCCTGTCTACTTGCTACATGATTCACTTCTCTGTTTGATCCCAATATAATCAATTTTGCCTAAGATATTATACTTGTAATCTTATTGATGGACCATAGTTTTGTCTTACCTTGTGTCCATTTTTTGAGTTCCCATGTTTTCCACTTTAAACTTGCCTCACCTCTTAGATTATTCTATAAAAGTCCTTAGAAAACATGTGTTCTTTGGCAAACCACTCCAGTCCCCTTCTGTTCCTCTTTCAGACAAAATCTTTCTCTTCCTCAATAAATATATTTTGCTCTTAACTTCTATGGTACCTGAAATTCATTGTATGGTTTTAGAGAACACGAACTCATCCCAGGTATCTTTCAGGTTGCAAGTTTCATTCCCCTGCACCAATAACTCTGAGTCTTCATAAGTCATCTCATTGCTCCAGAGTTCTAGGAAAAAAATGCCTGAAAAGTTAGCTTCCTATTGGCTTACAGGTTATAAAAGAGAAATATATAATATGTTATGGTAGATTTATTGGAAAGGAAGAATTAAAATGATTTTCTCTTAGAAGTCAGTAAGGCTTCATCTAAAAGGAGAAATGCTAAATAGGCATCCCATGTATACCCTAAAACTAGGTCTGAGTATTAAGCAAACACCTAACTAAACTGGAGACATCTCTATGAATCTCCTTAATATTGAGTCTAGAAAATAATAACTGTCTTATTATTCCCAGATATATTCCTTTGGAAACTAAAGTTCATCAGCTAATAGGTCACCATTAACGTTTTATGTATGATATGATTTTTTGTGTTGTCTTTCCTTTAAATAAACTGTCATTAATTTGCATTTATATGACATTTCTGTGTGTTTGTATATGACATTCTTTGATAATAGCAGTGAGTGTTAACATATGGAGATTATAATAGTTGACTGCTTGTGGCAAATTTAATAAATAACACCTAACTAAATTTGTTCAGCATAGTTATGGGTGTGAAAGACATGTCTTATGGAGGATTATCACCAGAATCCAATGCAAAGGAAATGAAGAAGAAAGGATTGCTCCTGTCTTCTTTGGAGGAGTTCCAGTTTTTATTTTCACCTTGAAAGTCATCTCCAGGCTTTTGGGGCAGACTTTCAACCTTCTGATGTAGAATCACAGGCGATAATGCATGGAGCTTTAAGACTTTGTCTAGACCCTTCAGATCCAAAACTTACTGATGGAACTTTGACACTCTTCTGAAGTTGAGTCTTGGAGTAACCATCATAAGCCTATCTTCAAATTCATATGTATTTGTATATCTTATAGTACATTTGTTGCCCTAGTAAATACTGACTCATATAGATTCTGGTACTAAGAGTAATTCCAGCCAAACGGAACTGTAAAGAAAGAACTTCTTTATTGGCTTTATGGGTTCATGGAATCAGCTCACTGATTTGATGAGAGTTAGACATCATGAACTCTCCTGCTGATTCTGTGAAGGAATACTGATAGTTCATTGTGTGAACTGTTTAAAGTAATATGTAGTATATCATATATATGTGATCAAAACATTTGGATATCCTATTTCACTAGTGAAATGTAAGGAATTTAGTAACTCCATATATAAAAGTTTTGAATATTTTTTGGTAGAATGAGAAATATAATGATGCTAGCTAACTGGTCTGAGCATTTCTGCACAAAGTAGCAAACAAAACAATGAGCTCAAAACACCCACAGGAAATTTAGTCTTCTAACTGTGAAGACAAATTAATAAAGATAAATAAACAATTAAAGGATTTAAGTTCCCAACTCCAGACACATATGAAACTTCTAAAAGTTTCTAAGTGTGTCCTGACAGAAAATGTCCCCTTTGGTTTTATGACAACAATTGCAGTAATCCAAGCACAGGCCCTCATTATTTGATTGGCAGAAGTGCAACATAACTTTAATGCTCAGCCTCACAGGGCATCAAAAGCAAAGGTGAAGTAAATGACTAGAAAGGAATGAGACTTTGTACACTGAGATGGAGATATTTGTGAGGATCCTGATGAGGCTGAGCATGTTGAGTTCCTACATACTAATGAGATTATTTTGCCAAAAGAAAAGATTTCCCTTCTTAGAGAGGTATAGACATTGGTATTTGCATCCCCACCCCCAATCCCTGTGGGTTTGATCTCTTCTACCTTAGGAAACTGATCCTGGGTTGATCATGCATGATAATTCTGAAATTCCTTAGAACCAACCTTCACCTCCCATTTTTGTCTCTAGGCCTATAACCAGGTTTAAATCACAGAAGATGCCTAAAGGTACATAAAGTGAGCCTCAAGGAATTCTATTATTCTTGCAAATAAATTTTTGAGTTTTCTTACTCTTATAAAGAGACCTGCTGAACGAATGTGAGAATGGATTTTGCAGGAGTAGGATAATGGTGAAAAAAACATACACCTGGTTCAGACTGAGTTTTTTGGTAAGGACAAATTAAACAGGGATTCTAAGTTAGTGCTGCAGTTTGTGGAGTAAAGAAAAGTGTGAATAATTTATTTGGCTGGTTGGCAGAAGTATAGCTCATTTATCTAGTGACTCAGAATGCTTCTAGTTTTGAGCGGGGCTTAGAACAGAAGGAAAGTTTCCTTATTACAGAAAGAAAGGTTCTGTAATAAGTTCAGGGTGACATGCAGACTGCTCTTCACTGAGGCCATATGATATAATAGGTCCAGTGGTTCTTGAAGTGTTAAAGGCAGGTAGAGATGCTATCTGGAGTCCGTGAAAGGCCTCCTGAATGAATAACAGGAAGCCTCTAGAAATTTGGAGCAAAGCTCTGGCATTATCTTTTTTTTATTAGAAGATACTATATATTAGGTTCAAATACAATAGCTTACATAAAATATATTATATGAGTGTTGTTTCTAGTAGAGTACAGATAAATAGTTTGGTTATTTACAAGATACTTACTGAACAACATAGGAATAGTACATTCTTAGAGATCTCTGGCAAAATATTTCCTGGAAAATCCATAAAGAAATATTGACATCAACTTTTTCATTTACATTTGTACACATCTCCATGATATGAGGAATTTTCACAAGTTTTTCAAAATAGGCTTACATATATTGTTTTACTCTCCAGTGTGATATCTTTCATGTAGTTGAAAAATAATGTGTTTAATGAATGCTTCCCCCACATTGTTTATATACACAGGGTTCCTCTACATTGTGAGATCTATGAATATAAAATGAAGACTTACTAGAAAGTCATTTTCCATAGGGCTCCTATTCATATGGTTTCTTGTCTGCATGAGTTCTTTCATGTATTTGACAAGAGTGGTGTTCAGTGAAAACCTTCCCACATTGCTTGCACATATAAGGTTTCTCCCCAGAGTGAGTTCTTTCATGTACTGGCATTATCTTTAGATAGCTATTCTCCTTTTGAAAAAACAGCATTAGGGCCAGGGAGATAGCTCAGTGGCTTAAGTGCCCACCTACCAAGCTTACATTCCTGAGTTCATCCCCAGTGCTGCCAAAAAAGTCTTGTTCTACTAACTGGAACTTAGTGGAAACTGAGCCTTGACCATGGACACCAGGTTATGTGTGACCTGAGTTGCTAGTCATGATCTGTGGATTATCTGACCCTCTGAGTCATAAGGTTGGATGTACAGAGCAATAGTCTGTCATTAAATAAAAGTGGCATATATATGATCAAGCCAGAGCAAGTCCAGAAGGTAAATTACTTGAAAAATGTTGTCCAGATTCCCATGGCTCCTACTCCTGTTATACTGCATTCCGCTCCCCAGCAATGTACATGTGGCCTATGGTACACCTTAGGAACAGCTGTTGTATAGCTAACAAACAGCTCTCAGAGGAAGGAAGATTAGGGCTTGATTTATGGATGATTCCCAACATTTTATAGGTACCACCTAGAATTGAATTGCTTAGACTGTCTCAGTTATTTTTCTCTTATTGCTGGTGATATAGAAGAATGAAACTCATAACCTGAAAGATACCTGAGAGGAGATCATGTACTTTAAAATCAAAGATTAAATTTTAGGAACAATGGTGCTTAAGAGAATATATTTTTGGGGAGGAAGAGATCTTCTGTCTGAGAGAGGGACAGAAGGTGATCTAAGTGGTTGCCAAAGAATCTTCTTTTTTGAAGGATTTTTATAGAGCAAAATTATGAGGTGAGGCAGGTTTAAGGTGGGAAACATGGGAACTCATACATGAGATGAGGCAAATCTATGGCCAACCAGTAAGATTACAAATTCAATTGCTCAGGTAAAATTAATTAAATCCAGATCAAATGGTCAAGTGAGTCACATAGAGTAGCAAGCAGATAGGAATAAAAACAGGGTTTTGTTGTTGTTGTTGTTGTTTTGCAGAGAACACTTTTTGACACTTAGTGACATTTTCTGACTCTTTCAAGGTTATTGATGCCTAATTAAGATATCAATCCCTGATGCCCATCCCTGGGAGGTAAGTGAGTGCATTCATGTAATTTTTTGTCTTGAGGTCGGGTGCACAGCATGAATGTCTGCTTTTCCCACAGTTACAAGGTATCTTGTCTTCCGTACTGGCTCCATGATGGCCTAGCTTTGTCTCAGTGCCTAGAATATTTTTATCTGACTCTGCCGCCTCGACACTGGGAAAAAACATTCACCACCAAAAATTAAAGAAAAAACGGTCCATTTATTTCACAGTTTATGTGGGTTTCAGTCCATAATCAATTTGTTCCAAGGTGCAGTGGTACATGGCAGAGGGCAGCAGTTCTTGGTGGCAGAAAACAAAACAAAAATAAAAACAAAAAATGAGAATCACTGGGCATGGTGGTATATACTTGTGATCCCAGCACTGTGGAGAATGAAGCAAGAGTATTGTTGTGAGTTTGTGACCAGCTTGGACTACAAAATGAGTTCAAGGCCAACCTGAAATGCATAGTGAGATCCTGTCTCAAAAAAAAAAGAAGGAAAGAAAGAAAGAAGGAAGGAGAGGAGGGAAGGAAAGAAGAGAGAGAGAGAGAGAGAGAGAGAGAGAGAGAGAGAGAGAGAAAGGGAGGAAGGAAAAGAGGGAGAGAGAGTAAGGGGTAAGGAAAGAGGAAGTAAGGAGAGAAGGGAGAGAAGAGGACAAGAAAAGAAAAAGGAAAGAAAAGAGTAACAGTCTGCTGCGGCAGAGGCAGAGATCAAACTTCTCTTTCCCTTCCACATATTGTGTTCAGGCTACAACCCCCAGGGTGTGTATAGCATTCACACCCACAATCCTAGTAGCACTCACACCCATAATTCCAGCATTGGGTCATGAATTAATTACAAACTGTAGAAGCCTGCCAACCCATCACTGCATGAGACTTTGGGGAGACAAGTAGACACAGCCTTATTTCCAGGACATCTCTGAAAGAACAGTAGCAAAGGGAAATCTTACAGTGGGCAGAACTCCAGGAAGCAGACATGGGAGTACATTTGCCCAGAAAGACAAATAGACAAATGTTCAAATGCATACTGATTCATTGGCTATAGCTGATGGACTGGCCAGTGTGTTTCTCATTGCCAAGGTTCACAGGTCCAGGAGTTAAGCAGTAGAAATGGAAATGGTACCATTTGTCATTATCCACTAGAAAAAAAAATGTGCTTTCTATATTCATCACCTTATACTCTGCTGGTATACAAGTCTTAGTTGCAAAAAGGAAAATGTTTATATCAGGAAACACAACAAGATACTGTTGAACTGGAAGCTAAGACTTCTGCATGGTCATTTTTCTTTCTTCATGCCTCTAAAGAAATAAGCTAAAAGGGTGTCATAATGGTTGGCAAGAATGACTGACCCAGACAGCCAAAGGAAAATTTGACTATTGATCCACAAAGAAGAAAAGGAAGAATACATGTGGAGTGCAGGATAGCACTGAAAGTGCCTCCTAGTATTAACATGCTATGTTATCAAAGTTAATGGAAAACTTTAACCATCAATTCAGGTTGAAGAAAAAAATGATTCTGAATCCTCAGGAATCAAGATATGAGTCACAAAGCAGGAAAAGAATGAAGAGTTGCTGAGGTGCTTTCTGGAGGCCAAGAAAATACAGAATATGTTGTAGGGAAAGAAGTTCTAAATACTAGTGACACCCTTCTAATGAAAAATGTGAGCAAACTGAGGCACATCTGCTATCACAGATGCCTCACCAAATACAGCAAGTTCATGTGGGACATCCACAATGAGGTGATCATCCCCAAAGAGGGGCACACCATGGACCTGAAAAAGTCTTTACAGAGAACTCTTCCTTGTCCTTGTCTCAGTTTGGGAAGATGATATTTATAATCACATAGATAAATTATTGGAATGCTGTCAAGTTAATTCCAATCTACCACTTTCAGGGCAAATGATGGCAAGAATAAAGATACTAAAGCACATTTATAGTTATGGGGAGACAAGGGATGTTAAGTCCAGCCATGGTAATGGATATCCAGAACAAAGGCCTTGACTCATGGCTGAACCACATTTTTACTCAGTCATGAAGGAGAAGTGGCTTGAGCATGAATAACTGAGAATGGGCAGGATGTAGGTGGGTGCTGTGGGCTGGGCTAAGTGGGAGGCTTGTATTTACCTCTGGAATATACAAGAAAAAGTTATGAAAAGGGCAATGTATATTACACAATTGAAATAATATCTAATGTTTGGGGTCCAGTGCTTCAGCTTTTATGTATAATGTTTCAAGTCCTAGGAAGTCATAGCCTCTATCTCAAGGTTCAATCCCAGACGACAGCAAGGAACATTGACTTTTGGTTCCATGTCATCCTGGCTGATACTAAATACCAACAGGGGAAGGTTTCTAGGGAAATACATGTGCTATCTTCAAAGGTTGCCACTAACACCTCAGCTAGGCCAATATGCACTATTTGAAGTCAGTTGGAAGGAAAAGGAAAAGTCCTAGCTACCTCTGTACATATCAATACATGGAAAAAGGGTCAGTCAAGTCAAAATGGAGGCAATTGCTCTTCTTTCAAGAAGAGTCTGCCTATGGATCTCCACAGCCCCACCCTCTTTTCTATGAAGAATTTGGAACAGAGTAAGTCATGACTGGATGGTCTCTAGCTTTTGTGGTATTGAGAACACCACTTTAATGAGAAGAATTATAGACAAGAGAATGAGAACATCAATTCCAAGATAAAATCAAAGGTGAGCCTTGGTGTATGCAAATGGTTTCAGACTTTTTTCTTTAGCATTTATAAACTTATCATTATCTTTAAGTTGGGTATCAAATGTGGCTCTTTGTTGTGATATTGAAGCAGTTTTCTCTGAAGATCATCTA
>NW_004524912.1:567443-574826 GCF_000260255.1 Octodon degus
GTCCAGATTTTTAACTTATATTAATATTTTGCTGAATTTTTCAGCTGCCACTAGAAATTCTTCTCCAATTGTGTACAAAACAAATAGTTAATACTGATTGAGCTAGCACCATAGATCCAATAGCTGCACTGGCTATCAAAAGCTCCATGGAAGTTATTATAGCTATAATTAATCCCAGGATCTTTTTGATACAATTGATATATCTTTTAATTAAAGTGTCTACCAAGAAAGAACTAAGTGAATGACAGTTGACTGGAAGCCAAACTCCAGACATCCTGCCCAGGATTACCACTGTAGAGTCCTTTGAAGGATTCAGATATTACACAGTGGAGCAGATAACAATTAGTACACGAAAGCATATTTGGTTGCCACCCTACCTTTCTTTTTAATAGTACCTGGGGATCATTAACACATGTTTACTTTTGTATATCTATATCTTTGTAATCCTAATTGGTTATTCTTCCACATATCAGCTTCATATGTTCAGTTTACATAAAAAGGTAGGCTTAATTTCCATAAGGTGTGTTGTATTGGCCCAATTTTGTCACTGATAATGAGTCTCTTAATGGGAGGCTTGAGATCCCTACCTGACTGTAATATGGACTGTAAAGCATCTGAGGACATGATATAGGCAGGAGAGCCTGAAAAGGAAATGTCATGACAGTCTTCATCCTTGCCCAGAAGGATTCCTCCGGGGGTCGAATCAACAAAATAATAATTAAAGTTGCATATAGCGCATCCATGATATGGATCCCTGCAAGTCTGCCAAGGTCCCAAATCACCTTCCTCAAAATGAAGAACATGAGCATCTGGAATACAGAATAGAATGGTAAGTTTAAAATCTTCTTAGAAGGTTACTGTCAGAGGGAATAGAATTTAAGGTTAATAAAGCAAATTTTCCTTTAGACAGTTATACTTTCCAAGTATGATCCTTAGCTAATATGCAAAAGCTTGCATCTTTTTGTAGATGGGCTACACACAAAGGAAGATATTAAGCTTAGTGTGTTCTTGTAAATGCATTAAATTTTGTGAACTAAGCAGAATAATATACGTAGGGGTATTGCTTTCTGTACAGTGGAATACCTCTGGGGACTGTCCATCCATGTAAAAGGTCTAAGTCAGGATGTATTAGGTATGTAGGCCCAAAACACTTCTCTCTGAAGCACAAAAACATATAGAGAAGCTGCTATAAGATTAAGCATGGTAAGGAGAAGATTTTCAGGTGATTGAACCAAACGTTGGCTGTTAACTAGATTGAAAGATTCACAGTCTGCCACAGGCCTTCCCAGGAAGGCAGATGATGTGCTGTTGGGTTTATCGCTTGAGGTCTTGGAAGACAGCTTGATATATTGTGTAGATGGGTGGAATTCTGGCCATAAAATAGCTCACATGGTTGTAAAATCTCTTGATTATCTGTGGAAATATAAGCATAACTTTAGCCCCAATTCAGAAGTGATGCAAAACCATTCCAAACACTTGTTTGGAGGTCACACCAAGCAGGATTCAGAAAGTTAAAACATATGTAACAGAGTTGTGATTCTGTGTTCCCTCTTTCTTTTGTCTGGCAAGTTGATTTTTTAGATTAAGACAACTGTGTTTGATTATTGCTTGAGCTTGAAGATTATAGGGGGGTCCTGTAATATGCTTTATCTTCAAGTGATTAAGAAAACTGAAAATTTTAGTAATATAAGTAGGCCCGATATCAGGTTATAAAGTTTCTAACATTAAGTTATCAAAGGCTTATATGCAATATTGTATGACACATTGATTTTGTTTACCTAAATGACAGATAGCCTGGAACACGTGTGAGCAAGTAACCATAGAAGTATGAATATATTTAGGTTTGCTAAAAGAGGATATATGAGTAATAGTCATTTGCCATGACCAGTTGGTTTTAAGACATGCAGGATTGAAGCCCTGTTGAGGAATAGATTTAGAAATGAGCAGACAGGTAGTATAGGGCATCATGATTTGTTTAGTTTGTGCTCTGATAATTTTAAATTCTTTTTGCATATAATTAAACTTTTTAAAAACAAATTTGTTGGGTTGTCTTGCTTTCTTGAAAATGAAAACAAGATTTAGAGTAGTACCTGTATTATAATTAGCTGGTGAGAATAGACCTGGAAGATTATAATAAGAGCTGATATGATCAAGAAATAATGGAGAAGTTCTACATAATTCAGCTCCTCATAAATTTAAAAATAGCTAAAATAAAGTAGGCTTGAGATGAACCAACTGTAGTTGTTCTCTTACCAGTGTTGATAAAATCCTTAACTTTCCCTGCAGAATACCAATGACCTTCATTATTAATACAATTTTATATCCATATTGTTTAACAAAGAAACAATTGTAAGAGTACAGCCATGCAAGTTATTAGTTAAGCCTTTGCTTGCTTGCCTTTGCTTGCTTCATATTCCCTCTGTGCTATCATCTTGCTAATTGGTAACACAAACCTCTGAAGCTCAAAATTAACTATGAGAGTATCCCATTCTTTCATGAGGTCTCAACACCATAGATTGACAACAAAGGATGGAATCAGCAGTGTAACATTGCCTGTCTGTCCATCATGTTCAACATAAGAGAGTCCGAGTGAACTTTGGGAAACATACGAATGGAAGCCTATCAAAGTGGTGGAGGCAGGTCTAGGCAATCAAGGAAATGGCTATGATTGGCTCTTTACTATGGTGACATCAGTTCCCATATCCATCAATCCAGTGAAATATTTTCCATTAAACTAATGCTACAAATACTTTGGAGAAAATCTAATTCTTTGCTTAAAGGCCCAACCTTACCCCCAGGTTCACACGTGGAGTTAAGGGCAGAAGAGAAAATTTCAGTGGGAATTAAACTTGGATTTTCCGGGCTGGGGAGATAGCTCAGTGCCATAAGTGTCTGCCTAGCAACTGGAAGGTCCCGAATTCAACAAAAATATAATAATGATAATAACGATAATGATAATGATAATGATGATGATAATAATAATAATAATAATAATAATAATCAACTAGCTTTCCACCCCCCCCAAAAAAAAAGGCAAGAAGCCACTAGTCAATCTGACTTTGAACTTTGAGCAGTCCACTTGACCAGGGAAATCAGAGAAGCTAGGTTTTGTAGTTCCTACCCCAGCTGAGGAGCTATTTTATTCTGATTTAGATGGGATTTAACTGGCTCAACTGAGTCCAGATCACTGAAGTACTGACTGACTCATCTTTTGTTATTGTTACTGGGACCCTCAGTTTGGGCACATACTTCATTTTTCTTCTACAGTGTGCTATTTTTATGAAATTTAGATTTGCAATATTTTACCCAGTGAAAACCTTTCATGCAATGTGAATGATGAGTGCTGGGTAAATCTGCTGAGGGAGGAGATGCCTTTATACACCATGAGCAGTGCTGGCAATTGTGTCCTTGCTTGCCACAATGAAAACGTTTAACCATATCAAATCTATTAGCAAAGTGTTGGGATATAGCTTGTGCCATAAAAGCATCAGCATGGGCAGTAGATCCAATATTTTGACATGCGCAAATGTAAGCACAAATGTTTTGTATGAAGTAGTGAGGCTAAGGCTCTTACATTTATCATTGGCGTTCTCAAACACTAATGGATGAATGAATATTTTAGCTCCAATGCAATGAAGAATCTGCTTATTTATGCCTCTATTAGTCTTGCTGCAAACTGGGTGGAAGTTTCTGTAGGACCTTGAAGTATCTGAGTAAAGTATTTATTAGGCGTACAGTCCTTTGGGACAGAAATTCACACACATTATAGCACCTATCTACACTGCAAGAAAAGAAGGATTGAGGCCTGGGTCTGAGTGTTTAAGTATATTGGCACTAGCCAGAAAACATTTCATGCATGGTAGCTTTAAGATTTTCTTCTTTGCTATCTTGATTACACTGTGTTTGTTCTGATATGCATATTGTTAATTATGATTCAAAATTTAGAAACTGTGTGAGGGTCAGACATTTGTGAGCAACATAGGTCACATCATTTGGAACCTTTGAAAGCCTTCAGTTATGTTTTCCAAGCAAGCAAGAGTATAAGAGCTTGGGCTCCCCTGTCTAGTACATTCTGCCTCAAGTTTTCTCATCTCACTGTACTTTAACTTTTTCATAGGTGAAGAAGAAGGGGAGTTGTTACCGAACTGGCTATGGCACAGGGGAGAAAGGGACTGTGGGAGGCACAGCCTCTGAATCATTATCTTCCAAATTGGTTGTGAAGAACAGAGCTGAGTGTGTGAATAAATTGGAAAAGTTTTCCAACTCTTTATGAATATCTTGCAAAAGTGAATTTATTGGAATATCTACATTATTTAAACAAGGTTCCTTTTTATCCAGCGGCCTATTTGGAGGCAATTTGCCTTGGTGGTGATCCAATTCTTTTCTTACGATTCCTTCGGAGTCCTTCTGTCTTTAAATTGCCTTGTTGGTAGGCATTTTGTTTACACAATTAGAATGTTTTATGATGGTAAACTGCTTCTTATCTACATTTCTTTCTGAGTTGTTGCTGTAATGAGCCTGCCACCATCATCAGGTTATATGTGGCTATACTTTGTGGGTGATTTTTTTTTATTCCAAGTTTGGCTACATAAAAGCTGTCACCTCTTTTATCCCAAAGTCCAGAATCAAGTGCATTGGCTTTAGGTACAGGATAGAATGTTACTATCTCATGGAGTACCTAAAAAACTTGCTCAAATGTCACCTTAATGTCTGAATCTTTTAACAGTTTCATTATCAATAAGCTAACTTTCTCTTCTGTAGAGAGAATTCATTTGCCTCATTGTTACCTTTAGCAAACAGACTCCTATTTGCTACATGTGTCTGAGCATGACAATTAGTAAAATGTTCTGATTATCTCTAAATTAGTCAAGCAAGGTCCATTGGATTACTCATACCTGATTCTGAATAGTGTCATTATGCTGAGAAGGTCGTGCATTTTGGAGAATTATAGATAGCACCTCATGGTCCTTGTCTTGCTCTGAGAAATTTACATTTGCAATCCTAAACATAAATTAGTGGAATAATGTAAAGCTAATTCCAATCTACTACTTCCAGTGCAAGTCACAGAAACAATAAGGGCATATAACTTAATTTATAGTTATGGGGAGGCAAGGGATCCTAAATCAGCAATGGTGATGGTTATCCAGAAAAAATGCCTTGGTCCATGGCCAAACAAGATTTTTACTCAGTCATGAAGGAGAAGTGGCTTGAGGACGAATAACTGAGAATGGGCAGGATGTAGATGAGTACTGTGAGCTTGGGTAGGTAGGAGGCCTGTATTTACCTGTGCAATATACAGAGAAAAGGGAGATTAATGTTCAATACACAATTGAGGTAGTACCGAATGTTTTGGGGTTCAGTGCTTCAGCTCTTAGGTGTAATATTTCAAAGCCTAGGAAGTCATAGCCTCTATCTCGAGGTTCAATCTCAGACAACAACATGGAGCATCTACTCTTGGTCCCACCTCAGCCTGGCTCATATTAAAGACCTGCAGGTAGAGATTTCAAGGGAAACATATGTACCATCTCCAAAGATTATGATGAGCACCTCACCTAGACCAGTGTGCACTGTTTAAAGCCAGTTGAATGAAAAAGGAAAAGTCCTAGCCACCATCAGTACATGGAAAAAGGGTCAGGCGCAGTCAAAATGGAGGCCATTGTTCTTCTTTCAAGAAGAGTTCCCCAGGTGGTTCTCTATAGTCTCCAAGGACCAGCAAGGCCTCCAAGAAAAGGGTGGAGATATACGCACTAGCCAAGAGTAAGCACAAGGAACTGAGCAATGTGGCTGGCCACAATTAGGAAGGCAAATGTCAAGAAGGACTGAGATCCTCTGTGGAATAAACCTTTTCATAAATACAAACAAACATATAAATAAATAAATAAATATGAGTGGCAGACCAGCTACAAAAACAAGAATTTTAAATATAATAGTTGTTCCATATAAAATTCCAATGTAACATAATGTTGATAGAGTTAATTTTGATTAAGTATTGTTAAACCTAAGGTATAATGTTCAAGTCATCAAATATTAAGAGAAACATTACCCAAAGAAAATTTGCCTTTATTCTGGAGAGACAATTACTGTGTTTTCACTTGTATGAAGCATAGGTATGGCACATTAAGTATAATTATGAATTTGTCTTTTGTATTTGAAGACTGTGGCTTCAAGGAATATGAACAGTTATCAAGTTGACAAAGGGTGGATTGTGACGATTGATTGTTTCAGTATGAGTAAATAATGTCCAACTAAATTGACTCAGAATAATTATGGATGTTAAAGGCCCACATTAGGGAAAATCACTTCAAGAATGTTATCAAAAGGAAACGAAGAAGGAAGGATTGCTTCTGTCTTCTTTGGGGGTGCTCCAGTCTTCACTTACACCTTGGATGCTATATTCTGAATTTGGGCACAAACTTTAGTCTTCCAACACACACATGGACCTTCTGTGTGAACGCACAGTGACACCATGTAGAACTCCAGACTTTGGCTGGATTGTTCAGATCTCCAGTGCACAGACAGACCTTTCACACACTCCCACACTGACATTGTAGGTTATCATTGCACAGCAGTCTGTAAATTCTTACATATATTTGTCTGTCTTGTATTACATGTTTCTCTAATAAATATTGGCTGATACAGCACTAAAATTGTTCAAGACTGCTTTTATATAATCATTAGTAAGACTGTAAGGCCACTAAATATATCTACCTCACTCTGGTCTTGCTGCATGAATAAGTTTGAATATTAAAATGAAATGAAAAATATATTGACATTGACGTTAGAATCAGGAAATCTCAGTTCAAATTTCTATCTTTATAGGTTTGCAGCTTAGAAAAATTGTGTCACTCTTCAATCAAGTTCAGTTTTTGAAGATGTGATTACTTTCACAAAGTTGTCATGATCATCAAATAAGAGGCACTTAAAATAAAATTCCCATCAGCAAATGCTGGCTTATTAATAATAGAACAGAATTCAAGATATTTTCTACTTCTTCCTACATTATTTTCTGGAGTTATATACAAAAAATTAATGGAAATTTTACAGTTTAGATAAAAGTTCAAGTTAAGCAGGATTTAGATATATGAATAAGATTATAAATATGCTTTACTTAAGATTTCCTTGCCAGGGAGATGGCTCAGCAGACTAAGTGTTTGTCTGGCGGTTCAATCCCTAATTCCGCCAAAAAAAAAGAAAGATGCAAAAAAAGATTTCCTCACTTGGAATGGGGAGATAGCTTGACAATTTAAACACCCTCCTGGCAAGCGCAAAGACCCAGGTTCAATCCCAGGTACCTTATGCCATGCCAGCTTTGTGCCGAGCAAGCCAGAGAGAACAGGCATGGTGGTGCATTCCTATAATCCCAATGCTGGGGAGGCTGAGACA
>NW_004524912.1:575575-576488 GCF_000260255.1 Octodon degus
AGCCAGACACAGCTGGATAAGGCCAAACATTGTAGAACTGCACCTGAACTTCAGTACACGCGATGGTTATAATTACAGCAAAGATCTACAAAAAAGGTCAGAAGACAGTGCTACAAAAAATGACTGAGAAGGAACAAAATGCAACCTCAGAATGCAAGCCCACCCATAACAAGTGCAGAGGTCAATAACACAGAACAAATTGGGAATCACACAGCTGAAAGCAATGAATCAACGGCTTCTGAAATAAAGAAACAGTTGCAGAAAGATGTACAAGACCTCAGATTGGAAATAAAAAAGAAATCCCTGAATTAATAACATCAGCACTAAAGAAGAAAATTCAGAAATATATGGAAGAAACCCAGTGCCCACCCAGAACAAGTGCGGAGGATACTAGCTAGGCTCAAATGCATGAATTAATAGCATCGATAGTAAATTAGCAAGAGCCGAAAGATATAGAAGAAGTCAGGGCGCAATTTTTTATGAAATAAAAAAAAGAACTCTCAGAACTCATAGCAGATGAACTAAAGAAGCAACTGCAGAAACATAGGCAGGAAAAAGAATCTGAAAAAAAAAAACATTGCAGTAAAAGAATTTCTAACTGTTTCTAAAGAAAAAATTGATAAAAAAAATAGAGGAGATTAGGAAAATGATGGATTCCCTGAATGAGCAATACAGGAAAGCAATAGATCACATGGAGTACAGTCAAAGAGATATAGAGGAAATTAAACTCTCAATCACAAGCTTGCAAAACCGTTTAAGTGAATGCGAAGACAGAGTTTCAGATTTTGAAGATGCTGGTGTAGCTAGCGAAAAGGTAAGAAAGGATCTCTCAAAAACGAGAATGCAAGAAAAAATAATTCATCACCTGCAAGATGATGCAAAGATGAACAATGTGAGACTAATAGGCATCAAT
>NW_004524912.1:597003-598914 GCF_000260255.1 Octodon degus
ATATTTTTTTAATGTCATTTGTGTTGACTCCTTCTTTCTCATTGATGCCTATTAGTCTCACATTGTTCATCTTTGCATCATGTTGCAGGTGATGGATTATTCTTTCCTTCATCCTCATATTTTTTAAGCAATCCTTTCTTACCTTTTCACTTGCTATACCAGCATCTTCAAGATCTGAAACTCTGTCTTCACATTCACTTAAACAGTTTTGCAAGCTTGTGATTAAGAGTTTAATTTCCTCTATATATCTTTGTCTCTGCTTCATGCGATCTATTTCTTTCCTGTATTGCTCATTGAGGGAATCCTTCATTTTTCTAATCTCCTACATTTTTTTATCAATATCTTCTTTAGAAGCAGTTAGAAATTGTTTTACTGCATTATTTTTGCCATATTGGGTTTCCTTCCCATGTTTCTGCAGCTGCTTCTTTACTTCATCTGCTATGAGTTCTGAGAGTTATTTTTTTATTTCAGAAAAAAATTGCGCTCTAATTTCTTCTATATCTTTGTGCTGTTGCTTATTTACTATCGACGCCATTAATTCATGCATTTGATCCGAGCTAGTGTCCTCCACACTTTTTCTGCATGGGCACTGGGTTTCTTCCATATGTTTCTGCATTTGATTCTTTAGTGCCGATGTTATTAATTCAGGGATTTCTTTTTTTTTTTATTTCCAATCTGAGGTTCTCTATATCTTTCTGCAGCTGTTTCTTTATTTCATTAGCCATTGATTCATTGCTTTCAGCTGTGTGATTTCCAATTTTTTCTGTGTTAGTGTCCTCTGCACTTCTTACAGGTGGGCTTGAGTTTTGAGGTTGCATTTTGCTCCTTCTCGTCATTTTGTGTAGCACTGTCTTCTGACCTTTCTTGTAGATCTTTGCTTTACTCATAACCGTCACCCATAGTGAAGTTCATTTGCAGCTCTACAAAGTTTGGACTTAACCATCTGCCTCTGGCTTGGTTCTGGCTGCTGTGTTCAGCTCCTTCCCGCTGCTGCCCTTGAGGGTGAACCAGTTTTGCCCCTGTGGCAAGATGTTCTGCTCCTGGACTAGCTGGTTGGATCTATCCTCTACACTCTCTGCAGGGATTGCAGCTGCAGGGTTACACTTCAGGCATGCATGTCAGGCCTGAGCTATGCTTGGATGGTCAAGGTGAAGTAGGGGGAATAGGAAGCTCTCCCAAACACTCACCGGACCTGGGTAGGATTGGATCTGGGGGTTCCCCGAACTCGGCAGAAATTCCTACTCGGTGGGTAGGGTGAGAGATGTACTGCGGAGTGGTGGGGGGCAGCCCAAGGTGGTGGGAGATGGTCCAGTGCACGCTGTGCCTGGGCTGGTACTCATGACCAGCACTTCTACCAGTTTGAGTCTCGGATATCGCACAAAGTTCTAATGTATTGTCGACATGCATAATGACCGTGACAGTTACTGTTGGCTAGGTGTCACTTGTGGAAGTAAGCTACAGTTATTCTTTGAAATCCACCCTGTAGACTCAAGTGGAATCATGACCCATAGGTTGGAAGAGAAGTTCATTTGTAGAGTGTGCTAATGGAAATATTCTGCTGCTGAATACAAAAGAATAACTGAAAGACTTCTACTGTATACCTCTAATTCTCCTTGTTTGTTTGCCCTATTTAGCGGGTTCTTTCCACTCTCATTCATGGGGCTGTGATCAATTTGCCCCCTCTCTAGAACATCATTTAGTAGTCTGTGTAGGCTTGGCTTTGTCATCATGAAATTCTTTAGTTGTTCTTTGTTATGGAAATATTTCACTTCTCCATTATATTTGAAACATAGTTCTGCAGGATAGATCTGTCTGGGTTGGAATTTATTTTCTTGCAAGACTTGAAGTAATTTGTCCCATGCTCTTCTTGACTTGATGGTTTGTGATGAAAAATCTGCCGTTATTCTGATG
>NW_004524912.1:599654-602042 GCF_000260255.1 Octodon degus
TGCATTTTGTTCCTTCTCTTTGTCATTTTGTATACCTGTCTTCTGACCTTTGGTGTAGAGCTTAGATAGAGTTATTACCTTAGCACCAGATCCAGATCTATGAAGTTCGGATTCCTCCAGGTTGGTGTTGTTTGGATCTGGCTGCTGTGCTCCACTTCTTTCTGCTGCAGGTGTTAGAGTTGTACCCTTTGTGTCTCTCTCGCAAGATGTTCTGCTCCTGAATCAGCTGGGTTGGTCTTGCCTCTAGCCTCTTTGCAGCGAGTTCTGCTGAAGGGTTCCGTGCTGGGCCTGTATGCAGCCTGGGTCAAATGAGGATCCCCGGGCCTGTCGTGTCATTCACTCACCAGGCCTGTGCTCTGGGTCTGTTCAGGATCCCTCGGCCTGGGTCCTCTCACTCACTCCCCCTAGAATCTTTCATACAAGTTATAACTATCAATATGTAAGCAAATAAATAAATAAATACCTCACAAGGAAAAATCCAGAAAACAGAATAAATATATTTTTTTGAATAGAAAATGACAGTACATAAAAGCAACATGCAATCATCAAGTCCAGGGAGCATAAATAGTGAGGAAAACAGAAAACACACACCTGAAATTTCTGAAATGTTAGCAACTGAAATAAAATAAATCCATCAGGCTGCAGAGAAAACTAGATAAAAATTATCTCTCAGGTGAAAAAGAATGGCAATCATAACGAAGGAATTGCGCAGCAAATCTAGAGTACACATAATTTAAAAAAAAATCATAGGAAAATGCTAAAATCCTTGAATGAATGGTTCAGGAAAGAAATGGTAGGCATGATATTCATCAACAGAGTGAAAAGAATACCCACAGAGTAGGATAAAATTTTAGCTCATTATCTCTCAGACAAAAGACTTCTATCTAGAACATATAAAGAATTTTTAAAAACCAGGCCCTCAAATAGAAAGACCCAACCTAAAAAATAGCATCTGAAGTGAGTACATACTTCACAGGTGAAGAAATTCAAAGGGCAAATAAATATATGAAAAAAATTTTCAACATTATTGGCTACTTGAGATATGCCAATGAAAACATCACTGAGATTCCATTTCACTCCAGAAAGAATATCATCATAAATTGATCAATAATTAGTGCTGTTGTGACTGTGGGGCAAAAGAACCATTCTCCACTATTGGTAGGAGTGAAGAATATTGAAATCAGCGTGGAGATTCCTCAAACAACTTGGATTAGAGGTTCTACTTGATCCAGCTACAATCCTTCTTTGAATTTTTCCAAAATAATTGAAAACATCATACCACTGTGATACATGTGCACCCATGTTTATAGCAGTACGATCTGTAATATTTGAAACTTAGAAAATACTCAAATGACCGTTAGCTGAAAAATTTATTCTAAAATGTGATATTTTTATGCAATTAAGCACTGCTCATCCATTTAGAAGAATAAACTGGAGACTTTTATAAATAAATGGATGCAAATTGATACCATGCTCATAAGTGAAAAAATCAGCCTTGTGGTAAGCATCATAATGTTTCTCCGGTATGAGAAAATGAAAGAGTAAATAATGTCCAGAATGTAATGTCGGTATTGTAAAATGGGAAGAAATTGTTTCAAAAGAAAACAGAACTAGGAAAGGCAAAGAGTAAAGGAAGGAAAGATAAAGGAGAAAAATATAAGTTAGCTATAAACTGAGAGTCTGTTAATTCACTAAAAAGAAAAAAAAATTACTGATAACACTTGAAGAATTTGTATGATCATGTTTTGTACCCTGAGTAACTACTCTTAAGATGATTATGTGCAGTGCACTAACTCTTATTACTCTCTGTCTCTTGTTGCTAGGACAAATACCCAACACTCAAAATTAGGGAGGAAAAGTTTTATTTAGCTCATGGTTACTTGAGGTTTCAGTCCAAACTCAGCTGGCTCTAAGGCAGAGTGTCACAGGGCAGAGCCAGAGAGCATCCATTGATGGTGGCAACAAAGAGCAGAGAGCAAAAGGAGTGGCAGCACCCCAGGCAGCTAGCTAGCCTCTCATACCTCCTTACACTGTAATGCACAGTGTCTGCCCCATGGCACTCACACCCACTATCCCAGCATTGGATCAAGAATCAATTAGAAACTCCAAAGTCTGCCCCATGAGGCTTGGCGGGGAAAACTAGACATAAACCATAATGCTCTCCTATTACTTGGAAATGAAATTTGGTTTTTAATTTTTCCACAGAAAAAGAAAATTAATGCAGACATGGTGGAGCACTCCTTTAATCTAAGGACTTGGGAGGTCAAGGCAGGAGCATCGCCAGAACTCTAAGACCAGCCTTGCCTACATAGGGAGTTCAAGGCCAGCCTAAACTACATAACAACAAACCATTTCAAAAATAAATAAATAATTTTTGGTTACGTTTCA
>NW_004524912.1:602154-603861 GCF_000260255.1 Octodon degus
ATAGGTTCAATTAATGGTAGTGATTAGCATAAACAGTCTTCAATCTGAGATAGTTAGAAAAGGATACATGTTTAAATTTTAATATTTAGATAAAAGAAAGAAAATAGTTTTCACCCAACAGAATCTCATAAAAATTCAGTAACCTGTCCAAAGCTATGGCTTGTATGTGATAAACTCAAGCTTTTATCCCTCACTTGCCCATCTGTAAAGCTGATTAGCAGTTGAAATCATCAAGAGAAGTTCCAGAGCATGAGGTCCTAGAAGTGCAGCATTGCTTAGCGGTGTGGTGAGTTTAGTTGCAACAGAAGCAGTAGCAGCAGCTGCATCCAGAATAGAGAGACAATCAGGGAAGTTCTGTGAAGGAAGTCTATCTCATCACAAGTGTATCATTAGTGATTTTTCCAATTTTAAGTTAAAAAATAAATTTTAAATATGTACTCAGATATTAAACTGGAAAATAACATAAAACATGCCATGTATTTCAATGAAAAGGAGCTTAGATTTACTTTATGTAATAAAGGGCTAAATTAGCATTTATTACCTATAATTATATTCAAAGATAGTTTTAAAAAATCTATGAATGCTGTACTGAGAAATCTCTTATAATGGATTGCTCTTACCTGGAATTTGTTTTCTCTGGTTTAACATTAGCATTATGTGTAATAATAAGAAATGATTATGAAGTATTTGTGAATAAAATTTCAGAGGTGGCACACAATGTGGATGATGTATGACTCCTGTCATTTTATTGTTTGTGTTGTTACAATATGGATTAAGAAGACAAATGGACCAATAGCTAGTGCCTGTCAATATAATCAAGCATTGACACATTTCTGGTAAGTTAATGAAAACCCAAAGAAACAACCACATGTAACTTAGCTATTGATGACTGCAGAGACATGCACTGTCTATAACTATATTCATCTTTAGTTTGAATAGATTTAAACTTTTGAAAAAAATATTTGCATCCCTTACACTCTGTTCTGATATTTATGTTGGACACTTGTAGTTAATTAATGGTCAATTTGTAATACATGGGTAAACTGAGTCATTGTGATTGTGGATGTGGCTCACTAGAGGATTATTGCCAACAGCATAAAAGTATAACTGTAGTGGAATGTGATATGCTGTTGGTTATCCTGTGAAAGCTTTTCACACTGGCTTTGGTGATATGAACTCAGCTGTTCTCATTATTGGATGAATTAGGGTTCTCCCTATCACTGAGAATGACTGAAGTTCTCTTCAGGAGAGCTCAAGTCCTTATCTTGAGCATTGCTTCCTGTATCCAGTGCAGATCACTCAGGCCATTGTTACAAACACCCATCCCACTGGTCCAGATTCTCTAATTTTGACTATTGAGCTTTGGGCCTTCCCTGTGCAGATTCTTGATAAAGAATTGTATGAGACATTGTTCTGGCTCTAGGCCTTTGGCTGGATACTCCCCTTGGGATCCAGGTTTTCAGCTGGATTCTTTGAGTTTCTAGTTTGTCTAAAGATATTCTGAATTCTTGTGCATTTGACTCTTTGAATATTATAAAATAATCCTATAAATTGTTAGTACTCGAGTCCTAGCACAGCAGGCAGACCCAAGCCAGACGCAGCTGGATAAGTCCAAACTCTGTAGAGCTCCACCTTAACTTCAGTAGGTGTGAAGGTTATAACTACAGCAAAGATCTACAACAAAGGGCAGAGGACAATGCTACACAA
>NW_004524912.1:609486-613041 GCF_000260255.1 Octodon degus
TTTGTAAGTAGGATCACAAGTCTGCATCTTGTACAGCAATTAACCACTGAGAAGAATGTATGCAGTGTATTATTTGTTGAAACTGTACTTTCGATTTCATTTGAAACTGTCTCATTGCTATATGTTTATCAATAAAACTTTGAAAAGAAAAAAAATTGTTAGTTCTCAATTAAATTTATTGCATTGTGAAGCCTGAGTACAAAACTGTGAAGCACATTTAATCTCTGAATAAAACATAATAATAATTAATAATATTGCCTAACATGGTACAACAATCTTGCATATGATCAAGAACACAAATTAATTTGAAGACAATATGTAATATAACAACCATTGTTGAATTCCTATAATTTGGTTAGTGAAATTCTGTATCATTTCTAATTCTTTTATAAGTATGTTTTGTATTCTCTTTTAAAAAAAGAAAAACAGAATAAACCATTTCTCAAAGTGTCATCAGTTTTAGCACTTTCAAAATTCCAAGGCCCAGTTCTTCCCAAGACTCAAAAGAAGCACTCCCTAACTACAAATATCTGTAAAAATCGAGTAAAGCTTAATCATTCCAAGGGATAATGGCACAGGGTAAAAGTTCTTATTCCAAAAAGGAGAAAGAGAGTAACAAAAATTAATGAGAACAAAACAAGACCAAAACTCAGCAAAGTAAACATTTAGTCTTATAGCTGTTTGCCTGAAAGCTTCATCAGCTGATAGTTAGACATGAACTTTAAAGGGCTTCTCGGTAATACCATATGGCTTTTCTGATTGTGTCTCGTTTGGTTTTTTTCTTGGTCTAGCTCCACTCTTAGCTTGCAACTTTCCCTGGAAGATGTTCCATATTCTTTGTATTTTAAGCTTCTTGGGTTCTATGTAGCAACTCTTGCATTATTCCTACAACATCATGTACTGTGGTGTCATAAGCACTTTGCCTGTCTTCCAGGCATTCCTTTGAAATTGTTGTGAAGCCTCTCTTACCCTAAAACCCTTGTACTCTTCACACTGGTAAAATCAACATCATGTGGACAACATAAAGAACTGCTGTCAGTAAGAGCAATAGACAAGATTCTTTGAACCATGACAGCTTTGACCTTTCAGAGCTTGGAAGATTAACTCAATGAATTGAATCCTGGGAAACCGATTCTTTGTGACTCTCCTCTCAAATGAAAGGTTTATACTTTGGTATTCTTGGACCTGTGATGGATAGTCTTATTGATTTCTGACATAACCTCTAAGAATTTTTCTTCTTTTCTCTGTACAAAGTAGTTGGGATTTGTTGTTTTGATTTTTGTTGTTGTTGTTTTAGTGGTACGAATCTCTTCAGCAGTCACTCTATTTATGGCTATAAGTTATACCTGTTTGTTTTTGAACCAAATTTAGATTTGGAAATTTTTGTGCTCAGCTTTTCTAAAAATTTATTTATGTATTTATTTATTTATTTATTTATTTATTTATTTGGTATAGGGTCTTGCTATGTAGTTTGGACTTATAGTGATCCTCTTGTCTCAGCCTCCCCAGCAATGGGATAATGGGGGCACCATCACATCCAGTTTCAGAGACCAGCATGACACACTCGGGCTCCAGGCCTGGCAGTGCTTGTGGTACTAGGGATCAAACTTGGACACTTATGCTTGCCAGGCAGTCATTAAGACCACTGAAATCTCTCCCCAGCCCTGTGCTCAGCTTTTTTGCTTATTACAATAAATCTGATAAAAGTGACAGCAGGACCCATGCTAAAGTCTGAATATTGGGCTGTCTTGAAATTTCTTCCATCAAGTACATTAGTTTATTACCCTTAATCTCAGTCACTTACATTGTTGTGGCCATAAGAAAAATACATAGAAGTTTGTTTATTCATTTGATTGTTTTGCCACTGTATAACATGCATACTCTAGTTCAATTGCCAATGAAGTCCTTGTCCCCAAATAAAACTTCTGAATCTTATTATCTAATGAAATCTAATTTACCATCTGAAATTTGACCAGCACCCTCTTCTTCCAAGCTCTAACCAGTATCACTCTTCAAGCTTTGTTTATAGTATTCTAGATCCAAATCTCCAAGCCTTTCAAAACATTTCTGAAAATCAGTTCTGAAGGCTTCAGGGTCTCCTAGTCAAATAGTCACAGTAATGTCTTCTCTTCTGTGAATCTAATTTTCTATATTAGTCATGTTACCGTCATGTAGACACAATGCTTGAAACCCACAATTGAATATATAATACATTAAATTTGGGTCAGGCAACTCAATTCCTAGTCAGATGGCTATAAAGCAGAAACATAATTGCAAGAGTGCATAGTAGTTCAATTTGCTAAGTTCAAGTGGGTTAAAAAGTAGAGCAAGGAAAGTTTACAAGAGAAGAAGAAACCTAGATCATATTAAGTATCTGAAATTGTGCCTCCAGTTTCCATAAAGACATACCTGTCCTAATTTCAAGTTTTTACTTAGTCCAATAAAGTTGACATCTTGATTAATGGCCACTAATTTTCACAATTTGTCTTTAGTAGTGTCAAAACTGTTATAATCAATGTCATCTTAGTAGCTGAAGAAGGAATAAAAAAAAAAAAACATGTTTTCCTAAATGCTGTTAAGATGAAAACAGTATACATAATTCATGATGAGGGAGTTCAATTAACCTTTTGCACATTTTATATTTTGGAATAATAGCTTACTTATGCCATCTGATTCAATTATAGGACTCAGTTCATGGATGTCAGTATTTGTCATTTAAAAAAGCTAGAGTATACTTGGAAATTTATAATCATGAATTGATTTCATGTGAATATGTATGTGGCTACATAAATGTATTATTCATAAAAAGTGAACACTGTATTAGGAGATAAATTTTATTTATGACTGTATTGTATTTGCTTTTCTTGATGCTGAGACAAAATACCCAACATTCAAAATAAAAGGAAGAAATGTTTGTTTAGCTCACAGATTACAAAGATTTAAGTACATAATCAGGTGGCTCCATGGAAGGATAACATGACAGACATTTCAGAGGAGAAATAGTTCATGGTCGGTAGAAGGTAACAAAGCAAGCAAAAGAAAATACAAGCCTCTTTTTGTCCTTTATATTATATCCAGGTTACTGGGATTAGGGTTGTGACAAACCAATCAGTGCAGTGATTAGTAATCACCAATTCTTAGGGCCAAGGAGATGGCTCAGTGGAATAAGTGCTTCCCTGGCAAGCGCAAGGGCCTGAGTTCAATCCCTGGTTCCTCAAAAAAGAAAAAAAAAAGTAATCACCCATTCTTTATAATAGAACCCTTATTCTATCATAATAGCCATCTCTGAAAAAAAGCCACTTATGACTGCTTGAGGCTTTGGGGAGAAAACTAGACAAGAGCCATGTAGAATACATACAAATTTAAAGTATATGGTAAATACCCCTTAAAACATGTTAAATAATTATAATTCTTCTTATGATTTTGATTCCCTTAAATGTTTCTCAATTAAAAACTAAACACCTAGTTGTTAATTAAAAACTGATCCTGGTAGTAAAATGTACATTAAAGTTTAGAATCTCTCTCTCTCTCTCTCTCTCTCTCTCTCTCTCTCTC
>NW_004524912.1:613251-622106 GCF_000260255.1 Octodon degus
TTGTTTAAAATTAAAAATTGAAGGGATTTATGCCCTGGTTTAGATATAGATTCTTCTATCAGGCTGCTAGTTGCTCTGCTTTGAGAAGGTCACAATATTAAAATTTGTAAAAATGCTTGATTTTTAAATATGCCTTAAAACTAATGATCAGCATAATTCTGGGATTTAATAAATTATCCTTGATGAATATTTTAACATAACATAAACTGGTTACTATTGTGTTGTGGATACTATGTTATTTAAATTATTATCTCTACCTTAAGAAAAACAAATCAAACTACAAAACACTGTAAAACAAAGAGGCAGTCAAAGTAAATCTGTTGGTTTTCTTCCTATTTCAGAATGGTTCAGCTATCTCCAACATTTTACTTGTGCCTGTCCCCAAGCTGCCACCTGTCCTGTGGTCCATAGCTCAGGAAATGATAGTTACTCAAAATGGCAAAGCCTGCTTCCTGGAGTTAAATATATAATGTTATTTGCTAGTATTCCATAGTGAGCATTACATGTTTGGAGTAGAGATATTTGGGAAAAGACAGATTTTTGTGAAATCCTCAGACACCCTAATTTTTCTTTGAATAGTGTGAATAAATTACTTAGCTATATACATGTATTTATCGGACACTGTAACTGTCTTAAGACTTATTTTTATATGTATAACCTGATAATTATAAGCCCAAACTTTTGAATTAATAAAGAAATACTAAGACTGAATTAGGAAACACTACATTTGGTTGGATTTCACAGCAGAAAATCAAAATAAAATGTTGCTTTTTTTTTTTTTTTTACTTCTAAGAATGCAGATATTTCAAGTCTCATTTAATCATTAAGTGTTGGAACAGGTACAATGAATACAACCTAGAAAGTTGTATTCATTCTTTTCACCCTGAATAGACACTGATTTCCTTTCATAATGCATAGTTGTTAGTTCACCTTCCCTAAAAGCTGAGGTACATCAATTCTGTCTGGCAGATTGCATAACGAGGATTTTCTTGGGCTTGCAGGTATTAAAGTCATCATTGCATTGTTTTCATCTAGTAATCTTGACATGGCTTCCTGTGTTTTTCAATAGTTAAAGCTTTTATATAAAATAATATTTATTACATATTATACCTAATAAGTGTATAGACATGAATAGGTGTGTGATTTTTAAACTTTTTATAGTAATATTCAAATATAATTCAGAAGTTAAAGCAACAATTCTGACTATAAAATGTAAAATAATTTTTTTTGCGGTACCAAGAATAGAACTCAGGATCTTGTTCTTGTCAGGCAAGCATTTATTCCACTGAACTATTTCCTCAGCCCCCAAAATAATTATATTTGACTAAGTATCTAAACAATTAAAGAGTGTGTTCCTGGAAAGTTAATTTACTTGCATTTTGTGTTTAATAGCTTAGAAACCAAAAGGTAATTAGACCAAAGTTTCTGTTAAGTCATTGTGTGTTTTAAGTAGTAGATTACTTTGATAGATTTACATTTCTATAAAAGTGATAATGCCTGGAGAAGATTCCTGCTTCTTATAAAAGGAATTTTGCACAAAATTCACATGAGGCCATATTAGTCTTAAGTTCTATTGTGTACTTGTTATAATTTAAAAGACTGGAAGATTTTTCACATTGCGTTAGTAAGTACAGGATTGACTTTACAAATTGATAATAAAAATAGCGAATTTCCTAGTTTAAGACAATGTTGTGTGCATAAAATAGAGAAGCAAACAAATGTGGCTCATAGGTTTATAATAACTCAAATGATGTGCTCTTTGTACCCAACAGCAGGCATTTAGAAAGTGTTCCAAAGTGCTTGGTGTCTGTGGCAGTAAATGTACAAAATCATCAGCTGGTAAATGACTTTGGAAATTATGTGGAGGTTAATTCTCTGCCTCATTGGTCCCCAAAGTGGACAAACTCTAATTGATTTTGATAGCATCCACAAAGCACTTTTTTCTTTTAAATAATGAAGGGATATTTAGAGATACATCCTGTGGATACAGAACAATTAAATGGGTATCAGTGAAATGCCATTGAGCATTTATATTTTGATATTTTTTACTCCAAAAGAATTATTAGTTTTGCGGTCAGGGAGATGGCTCAGTGGAATAAGTGCTTCCCTGGCAAGCTCAAGGTCCTGAGTTCAATCTCCGGTTCCACCAAAAAGAAAAAAAAAATTATTAGTTTTAAAGTGTCAAATGTCTTCTTTTTCCTGCTAGGCATTTTCATTTCACACAAATGTCTTTTAAAAATATTTATTTATTCATTTATTTGATACAGGGTCTCACTGTGTAATTCATACACATAGAGATCCTCATGTCTCACCCTCCCCAGCTCTTGGAATACAGGCATGAGCATGGTGTGCCTGGGGCTCCAGGGCAGGCACAGCATGTGGTATTGGGAATCAAATTTGGGTCATGCACTTGCCAGTCAAATGCTTAAATCCCTAAGCTACCTCTCTAGCCCTAACAATGTCTTGAATTAGCACTAATATTCATTCTGTACATATATAGATAAAAGCAGTTACAATCATTTTTATCTATTTAAAACCTCATGCAAGGGAGGATATCATGTTCTCCCAGGAGAGTCACTTTCTCAAATTTGTTTTATGTAAAAGGGGCAAACTTGATGGGGAATGTATTGCTGATCATGAATTTTGTTTGATACATGAAAAGATAAAGTCAATAGTTGTCATTTAAGTGAATTTCTTTTATCTCTCCTTATCCAATCTCTTTATCAAATCAATCATACCTATATTTTTAAATTTTGTGCTTCTGCAAAATATAGAACTTTTAGAACTAAAGCTGGAATTTTATGAGAAATTGCCCTGAAAAGTCTTTAAAATATACCAAAGCAAATTTCTTGATCAGTTAATGAGATTATAAACATAAATTACCAGTTATATAGAGATAAAGCTTAATATTTTGAGTTTCTTGAACGAAATAAGTCCATTAATTTGTCAAACCCAAAATGGTCACAGACATTTTAGAAAGACTAGGAGATAGACAAGAAGCCATAGGAAAACCATTATTTGTGAGCAATAAATGAATGCTAGAATAAGCAATTTTACCTATCATTTAAAATTTCTTCAAAAATAAAATTGCATCAACTTTTCTAAGTTGAATCGGTTATGCTCAATTTGAAGGTATAAGACTCAATTTTCTGCATTTTGTTGATATATATATAATATATATATATATTTCTTTATTCATCTCTTGATGGACATCTAAGCTATTACTAAAACTTAAATATCTGAAATACACTGTTCTAGATATGAGTATGCATATATCACTATAGGAAAGCATCTTTTAGGAATGTACTCAGGGAAGGTATAACAGTGTGAAATGAAATTTCTATTTTTACTTTTTTATACAATCTTCATACTATTTTCTGTAGCTGTTGTACTAGTTTACAATCCCTCAAAAACATATAAATGTTCCTTTCTTCTCATATCCTCACAAGCATTTCTTTTTGTGTGTTTTCTTAATGATAGTCATTGTGACTAGAATAAGATGAAACATCAGAGGCCTAAAATTTTATTTGTGTTTCTGCCTTCTCCATTCTGAATATTTTTACCCTTTTATTGGCCATTTGAATTTCTTTTGAAAATAGTGTATTCTATTTATTTGCCTGTGGTTTTCCTTGTGCTGCTCATCTTGGGGAGATTATTTTTTGAGTTTTTAAAAATTGTAGTCTACATATTATTTCTGTGTCAAAATTTTTCCTTTTTTGTACATTGTCTCTATGCTGTCTTTTCTATGTAGAAGCTTTTTAATACAATTTCCTTTACTGACAATGTTTCTATTTCAAATTCCTTTTTCTTTCTTAGTGGATGAATGCTGTCAGAATCCTTTGCAAGACTTTCAGAGATGCGATGAAATGTTTATTACAACCTTCCTCCTTGTTTGGCTACTTCATAATGCCTATGTGTTGATTCTTGGTATTACTTTTGTGGTATCAGAATTCAGTTCAAGATGCCCTTTCTTATGCTTATGGCTTTAGATATTTTTCTTGTGTTATCTTCAACAGTGTCAGTGTTTCTCTTTTTATACCTAAGTCTTTGATTAATTTTTGACTTGATTTTAGGAAAAGAGGAGAGACATGGACCTTGTTCCATTCTTCTAATTGCGCATAGCCAGTTTCCCTGTTACCATTTAGTAAAGAGACTATCTTCCCTTTAATTTCTTCCAATGTGAATTTGATGAGATATTGTTTACATGGTGTGGAAGATCACCGTGGTAAAAGAAACCTATTATGCAAGATTATTTCTCAGATTATCAATTTTCGTTATTAATAATAGAAGACATTTTAATATTAGCTGATAGTTAAATATACAAGCCATTAAATATAACTTATCAACTTAGGTCATCACAACAAAATATTATGGAAGCTGCCTTAAACAATAAAAAAATAGTTTTTTTCACTATTACAGTCTGAGAGTCTAGGGTCAGGGTGTTGCTTGACTCTATTCCTAGAGAGTTTTTCTTTCATTGTGGAATGTTACTACCATATGTCAGTATGTCCTCTTATAGTAGAGAAAAACATCACTTCTCTTTCTCTTCCTAAAAGACCACCAATTTATTTACATTAATAACTCCTCTTATCACTTCTTTTAAACTTAATTACTTTCTAAAAGCTCTATCTCAAAATTTAGTCACAGAGATGATTAGTTTCAATACATGTGTGTATAAGGAGGGCCACAATACAATACCTAGCAAAAATGTTAGTATTTTAAAAATAATATTAGGGTCAGGGTGATAGCTCAGTAAAATAAGCACTGCCTGCAAGCTGAAGGTCCTGAGTTCAATCTCCAGTACTGAAAAATCAATCAATCAATCAATCAATCAATCAATAAATAAATAAATAATTTTAAAAGTACTCATGAGTACAGCACACCTTATCTTTTAATTAAAGTTGTATGATATATTTTGTGTCATCTTTTCTCATCAACTGAGTTCCTCTGACTAAATCCCATGTCTGCTGCCTCTGCATTTACTTGTGAGGAAGCAAAGATTACTTTTTCTTCTTTAATGCCTTTAACTCTCTGAACTGTGCTTGACATTAGTATACACAAGGTCTTAAAGACTGGATAAAGCTACTAATAGGATGATTTGGCATTATGGCTAGGGTGTAATTGCTCTTCAGTTTTAAGGCTTTTCTAGGAGATTATTGCTTTACCCAAGCTATTTGAGGCTGGCTATTTAAATAAGGAAATTTATGCAAAACAGGCCTTTACTGACAATATTTCTATTTCAGATTCAGTTTTCTTTCTTAGTGGATGAATATTGTCAGAAACCTTTGTAAGACTTTCAGAGACGCTATAAAATGTTTGCTACAACCTTCTTCCTTGTTTGACTACTACATAATGCTCATAATTCGAAGAATGTTTCACAGATTAAATATAGTATATGCTTGCAAAATAATGGGTTAAGTATATATTCAACATAAAATATGGAAGCTAAAATACTGAAACTTATGGATGAATGAATCAACGTTTAATTTTGGTAGATGGCAACATAAATAAGTTGGAGATAAATCAGTAAAAAGTATTTGAACTAACACAAGGCAGAAAAATAAGAAAATATGTGTGTGTGTGTGTGTGTGTGTGTGTGTGTGTTCTTGTGTTAGAGTCAGAGGAGAGAGACAGAAGCAGTGAAACGATAAGGTATATCAGAATATATTAACAAAAATAATAGCCCAGAATTATCCAAGTTAATAGATGTTAACTTTCAAATTTCAGAAAATCCATAATTCCAAGCACAAAACATAAAATGACAATCACACTTACACACATTATAATCAAACTGACTGCTAATGAACAAAGAGAAATTTAAAACTGAAAAAAAGACATTTCCTATTGGGAATACCAATCTGAGGTCTCTCTCCTCAACAGAAACAAGAAAAGCAAGAAAATAGTGGAATACCATGAATTGTTCAAAGAAATTAATTCAGATTAACTACTAAATGATACAACATAAAGTGAGAAGATCTATTTAGAGTATGTATATTTGTTGAAGCACATGTGATGATAATGTGTACAGAATATTTACAAATTAAAGAGAAATTTCAGCATCAAATTAGAATATTTGAACAGAGAGAACATTTGAAGAATATCTAAATGTACAGAATTATGTAAAAAAACCCAACTAGTAATCAAGTAAATATAAATTAAACTCACAAAGTGATATACATTAAAATTACACAAGTGGTTTTAAATAAAAATGTTCAAGTCATAATATTAAATTAAGTAATAATTAGCAATATTATTAAAATACTATTCTATTTGGTCTTTAAAAGTCAAGATCATAGAATAAGTAGGACATTCTCATAATGCCTGTGGAAATGAAATCTTCATGTTGATTAGAAATTGTTTGATAACATCAACAATAGTTAAACACAGACTCATGTCCTGCAGTTCTCCCTTAGGAAAACAACTAATAAAACTGTGTGTAATTAAACAAACAAAAGTGTGCAAAAGATTTGAGGACTGAGAAATTAATTAGATCCTCTGAACAAAAATAATCCACATGTATATCAAATGAAAAATGAATAGACATATTAACATGTTTACATGCACCAAGAAGGAGAAAGAATAAGTGACCAATACATACACACAGAAACATTGTAGGAATAATATTGATCATGACATACAATACAATGCTATTAAATTGGTAGCTACTCCTCGGAAAAAAGCATGTGAGAATCTTGATTAATATATATATATATATATATATATATATATATATATATATATATTTGTTTGAATGAATGGATGTGTATTTCATTAAAAGTTCTGGAAAACACTAGAGAAGTTTTAGAAATCTGTATGAATACTAAACCAGAAAAAATGTGATTCTTAATGAAGGATAAAAATGTGGTATTTTCCTTGCTCTTGGATAAGAAGAGCCAACGTTGTGAAAATGGCTATAGTTCCCATATGGTATACAGATCTAAAATACAATCCAGTGAAAAACACCATTAGTATACTTCACAGTTCTAGGGAAAAAACATTACTAAAATCCATCTGGAACCAGAAGAAACCTACAATAGCAAAATCAATCCTGAGCAACAAAAGGAAAGGCAAGAGGCATCATAAGCCCTGATTAGAAATTATACTACAGAGTTACTATGATAAAATCAGTACAGTACTGGAAAAACAAACAAACAAACAAACAGACCTGAGGATCAATGGAACACCTTAGAAGATGCAAACATAACTAAAAACATACTAAACGACTTATCTTTAACAGTAGGACCAAACATATTCACTGGAATTAAAAATAACCTCTATAACAAATGGTGCTGTAAAAATTGAATTTCCACATGCTCAAGGCTAAAACTGGCACCCATATCTATCACCATGCTTTAAATATTAAATATTAAAACTTTAAATATGAAAAATATCTATGTATCTTTAATATTAAACAGTAAAGATTTAAACATTAAAACTGAAACACTAAATCTTCTGCAGGTGAAAATAGGTAGAAATCTTAAGAACATGTGGTAGATAAAGAGTTCATAAACAAAACTCAAACTGAACAGGAAACAATTCATAGAATCAATAATTGAAATCTTTTGGAAAATTTTCAGCACATGAAAGGAATCACCAAAAGAATAAAAAGAGAACTAACAAAATGGGGGAAAAATATAGTGCACTGTCCTTCAGACAAAGGACTCCTAACTAGAACATATAAAGAACATTTTTTTTAAAAAAAATGAGACTTCTAAAATTCAAAGATCAAATCCAAAAGTGGAAATCTGAGATGAATACACACTTCACAAATGAAGAAAAACAAATGAAAAATAAGAATATGAAAAAATGTTCAACATTATTGGTTACTCAACAGATGGAAATTAAGGCCATGCTGAGATATCATCTTATACCAGAAAGAATGGCTATCATCATAAAGTCAAGCAATGACAAATGTTGGAGAGGCTGTTGGGGATAAGGAACCTTCTCCACTGGTGGTAGGAGTGTAGGCTGGTACAAATTTTATAGAAATTGGCATAATTGTTCCTTAAAAAGCTAATATTGAACGGCCCATTCAAGCCAGCTGTTCTTCTCTTAGGCATTTTCCCAAAAGAACTAAAATCATCATGCCACAATGATATATGTACACCCATATTTATAGCAGTGCAATTTGTAATAGTTAAATCTGGGAAAGAAACTAAATGCACAGAAATTGAGTAATGAATAAAAATAATTTGGCATTTTTACCCAATGTAGTATTGTCTATAAAAAGAATATAAATTCAAGACTTTGTAGATAAACAGAAGCAACTACAGACTGTATTGTAAGTGAAACAAATCAGATCCACTAGTGGTGCTAGTGTGAAAACCTGAAAGAGTAAATAAAATCTGAAAAGTACAATGCATACTTGGAAAAGGGTATAATTTGTTCAATGGAAAGGAAAACTACTATGAGGATAAAGACAAATGAAAGAAGGAAAAAGATGTATTTATGTATATTCAGGGTAATTTGGATAATAGTACTGACAATTTCTGCTGGTCCTTTGAAAGGAGCAGTTAATGCTTGAATTTTTTAACCTTTTATTTTCTTATAACTTTTTTTTTGTTTTTTTTTGTTTGTTTGTTTTGTTTTTTCTTTGAACCAATTTTGTACATTTATGTTAACCTAAACAAAATTGAAGATAATATCGTGCAATACCTCAAATATTTTTGAATTCCTATTACTTTGTTTAGTGAAATGTTGTGTCATTCTAAGGCTGTTTTTTATTACTATTTCATATTCTTTAAAATAAAATAATATAGGGCTGGAGAGATGGCTCAGTGGTCTAAAGCACCTACTTAGAACAAGCTTAGCAAAAGCATCAGGGACCGCGGTTCAATCCCCCAGCACCACATGCC
>NW_004524912.1:622572-646904 GCF_000260255.1 Octodon degus
GGGTGAAGCAGGTTAAAAAAGTTTAGAAAAAATCTGTTTATCATTTACAGATAAATATCTTCATAAAATAGGATAATTTTTAAAGATTTTGTGTCTACTATTCTTACATGTATTTGTCCTCCATTTTTATCCCCATGATAGTTCCTTAGATTAGTATTGCTCTTGCATAGTTTCTACCTATTAAATGCAATGGCAATCTAGTTGGTTTCCCATTTTATTGAAAACTAGTTAATTTTGATTCAACTATTTCAGTCAAAACAAAAGTTACAATAAAATATGTGTTTATTTTCCTTTGTGCATATAACTTTACATTAATTTTATCCTTCAAATTTTTCTTTTTCATATATCCAATAAATTATAGAAATCAAAATAATCCTAAATATTTCATAGATGCTAGTTGTAATTACTTTGAATGTTTTCTACTTTTTAAAATTATGTAAATTTTCACAGTTGGATACCACATATATAATTAGTTTTTATTTTTACAATTATGTGCTTAATATATTGTTCAGAATAAAAATTTTGAAAAATATCACCTTGAAAACAATATTAAAATTTATGTAAAATTAACTTGATAGACTTGATGTCTCTGATTCTGCTATATTACATATTTATGAAGAGAATAATGTAGGTATAAAGTAAGAACCCGAATTATTCTAGTAAATAGTTCTAGTAAATTATAGTTCTAGTAAATTATTAATAGTTCTAGTAAATAGTTCTAGTAAATTATTCTAGTAAATATCAATAAAAACTTTTCAACTTTTAAAAAAGATATTCATGCTGCACCATCCAGGGCTCTGGGTACAATGAGCTGGTAACTGAGTCTGGGCTTGGTTGTACAGGTCTGTAATCCCAGCACTGGTGAGGCTGAAAACAGAAGGATAGCTGCCAGTTGGAGCTGCAAAGTGAGACCATATATCTAATACATAAATGAAAATAAATAAATGAATAAAATAAAAAGATAATATCAGGATCCTAAAAACGTTGTTCTGAACTTTTTCTTTTGTACTAAATAGAAAATATCATTGTAAGAAATTGTATCATATAAGAAAAAATACATTCTTAGTATAACTATATGTGTATAAATGAATGAATGGATGAATGACTAAAAATAATGTCTTTGCATTGTTATAAATTAAATATTATAATATCTTCTATAAATAAGTGTAATTACTACAGTCCTCAAAGCAAGTTCATCCAAGGAAATAAGATATAATATTGTAGTGTTCTTATATGCTTACTACTAGTCATGTGAGATAACTGGAGCCCACTCTCATATTTATTGTTCAGACATGGAAAGAGGTAAGACACACAATGAGCACTTGAAGAAAAAGTATTTCCCTTTTATATATTTGCTTTTGATCTTTCATATGAATCACATCCATTTTATGAGTATATTTCAGTGATCTCTTTGCAACTGAAAATATGCTTTTCTTCTAGATGCTACCTGATGGACATCATATATTTATATAATTATATCTCATTAAGAAAACTAAACAAACTTTTACTAAATGTTTTTATTATCAGCCAAAGATGAACAGCATCAGATATTTTAAGAGTCACACACTTCTAAGTATTTCTTGGTACGCTGCACATTAAAGCCCCTGTTGTGCTCTGCTTCTGTCTTTCTCATCGGTTACTCTTGAGGCTTATCCAATTAAATGGCACTAACAAACACTTCTACTTCATATCCAATGTTGCTGATAAAGTACTAATCATGGTTCTGAAATCCCTTCTTTAAGCTGAGTTCCAAATACAAGTGATGGCAGGCATTTATTTTTTTCTATTGGTCATATATTTTGTGAAGAAGGTCTAAAGAAGAGCACATTGTGTTTTTAATGAAAACTGCTGCTGCATGCACTCTTTGCAGCCTCCATTCTGTCCAGAGGAGATATAAGGTCAGGTAGTCTGGTAAGGCTTGAATGGTTGAGATCATTCTTTACATGGGCTTCCAACCTCCATGTGCTCCAGTTCCTCCAGAAAAACCTATTTTTGGCCAAGTTCTGCATCCAGGATATCCAAGGTAAGTGCTCTGATTTATCCCAGCAACCTGACAGCTAGAATCAGAGATAAGGCTGAAATAGACACTCATTGATAACAAAATCTCAGTGGGAAAGGGAATCCATGCAAAAGGATGATTAAGGGCTTGCAAATGAAGCATTTTTTGTAAGTGCTTTAATATATTGTGATTAGAATATATAATGTTTCCTTGAAATTAGGCTTTTAACTGAAAATGAGGAAGCCAAGCCTCTGGGCCTCATCTCAATTTCCATAATAGGCTGACTTACTTAATCTACTCTTTTATTGAGTTCTTTAAGTAAGAAGCTGTTTTTCTTTCCCCTTGATGCAATAAACTCTAAAAATAAACTCAGGATCAGATTTATTTTACACGTGTTTTTTCTCCCTTATTTTGGATATGTTATGTTAATCAGTCTGTATTTCAATGAGAAAGCACACAACACTGCTTAATTGTGCTTTTGTGACATTTTTATCAAATAATTCAAGGATTATCTACAACTGTAATAGTAGCACAAAATATTTTTATATGTGACCTCGTACTTTATTTAGCATTAAAGGATTTGTGCATTCTTGTCATACTTTTTTCATTGCTGAGACAAAATAGCCAACACCCAAAGTTAAAGGAGAAAAGGATTATTTGGCTCATACTCATAAATTTTTTGAGCCTATAGTGAGCTATCTCCAAGGCAGGGTAACATAGCAGAGAGTCATTGCAGATGAAAAACAACCCAAGGCAACACACAGTAGGCAAAAGGCACCAAGCAGGAAGTTACAAGCCTTGACAACTGACAAGCAAATATCCATTTTCTGTCCCTTGTATTACATGCAGGCTACCTATATTTAGGGTGGGTAATACATCCTTAATTCTATCATCCTTAATCCTAGCATTACACTATAATCAATGCCAGAATTTTATCTTTGGTCCTAGCACCACACATCTTAGATCCACCTACCTCCAAAAAAACCCACATATGGCCACATGAGTATTTGAAGCACATTTATTACAAGCCATATTGATTCTAATTAATGTTTTGCACTGAAGTATTAGGTAAGCTGATAGGTAGATGATACACAGATAGATAGATAGATAGATAGATAGATAGATAGATAGATAGATAGATAGAGTAATCTATCAGTTTCTTTGCAAATTTTGTTACAGGACATATTGACAGCCAGTACTTTTTTTTCATTTCAATCTGATTAAAGTGCATTTACCACATGTGTACAATTTTGATGATTAGCTTGGAAAAATAACACATTCTTTATTGCACTTGTATGTATTGTGCTATAAACATGTTCTTATACTTTGAAATTAAGCTTTTCTTTTAATCAGAAGCCTCTGGCCTTAAATTTCCACAATAAGCTAATTTACTCTACTCTTTTCATCTGTACCTTCAAAGAAAGGACAATTTTGTTTACAGAACTGGTAACAATCTCTAAAAACGAATTCCAAAAGAGAATTGTTTTTTTCTCTCTTCCTTAACTCTTTTTAACTTTAGATATGCTATGTTAAATAAAATGTGCATAGAAATGGAAAAGATATAGTACATAGAAATGGCAAAGATATAGTTAGTTAGTACATACATACCAAAGATATAGTTAATAGAAGTATGAGAAATTCTTCCATTACAAAGAAAGCATGTTAAGTGGGTAAAGTGAAAAGATAAAGGAGATAGTTAGAAGAATTGGGAGATGAAGACAATTGAGCCCATCAGCAATTTCAAGGAATGCCTGTGACAATTGGGGGAGGGACAGAGTAATTAGATATATAAGGTTTGTTGAAAGGAGGAGAAATGTTAGTATAAGTTATTTATGTCAAAGTAACATGCATGCAAAAGAATAACTAAAAAGAAAATTTGAGAGAAAAAAAATCTGCTGGATGTCTAGGTAAAAATCATCAAGAAAGAGTTTTATGAATAAGCAAGGAATAACTTTCCATTTTTTGAAATCTTTTTCAATCTCTTTTTGTGCAGTACTGTAATTTTCACTGTATATGTTTTACTTCCTTTGTTAGATTGATTATTAAGTATTTCATTTTTTAATGTTATTGTGAAAAGTATGGTTTTCTTAATTTCCCTTTTGGTGTGTTTTTATTTTTCTGCAGAAATACTATTGACTTTTAAGTGCTGACTTTGGATCTTGCTATGCTGTTGAATTTGGTTGTTAAACCTACAAGCCTCTTGATGGATTTTTGAGGTACTGTAGATTATCATGTTATCTATGAGTAGTGATAATTACACTTCTTCCTTTCCAGTATTTTTTTTCCTTTTATTTTCTTCTTTTTTCCAATTACATTTGCTAATGTCTCCAGAACTATGGCCATTCAAAAATGTGAATTAAAACAACATTGATATTCCATATAACCCCAGAAAGAATGGCTATCATCAAAAAGTCATCAAATAACTAATTCTGGAGGGGTTGTGGGGAATAAGGAACGCTTCGGCACAGTTGATGGAAGTTCAGACTGTACAACCACTGTGGAAATATATGTGAAGTTTCCTCAAAAAACTAGGATTAGAAATCACATTCATCCCAACTATTCCACTTTTGGGTATTTGTCCAGAAGAACTGAAAATATCATACCACATTGATATATATGAACCCATGTATACAGCAGCACAATTTATCATAGCTAAATCTTGAAAACAACTCAAATGCTCAATAACTGACAAAAAGACTTAAAAGAGGTGACATTTTTTTGCACAATGGAGTATTACTCAGCTATATAAAATGATAAACTCCACACTTTTTAGGTAAATTGATGTAACTAGATGCTCATAAGCAAAATAAATCAAATTTGTATGTGTAAATATTGTACTGTCTCACTAGTGTAAGAACCTGAAAGGGTAAATAAAATCTAAATGGTACAACAGATATTGTGAAAGGGAAACAATGTGTTCAAAGGGGAAGAACAACTGGGGAGGAGAAAAGAAAACAAAGAAGAAAGGCAAAATATTTTATTTTAAAAAAGAAACAATCTGACATCTGCTTAGGAAATAAGGGTAAAATTAATATATGGTAATACATTGGTTATATATAACATATATGTGTTATACAGAAATACATTATAGAGAAATATCCAAGGGAAGTGTTAAAAACATGCCAAACTTATAATGGACATTTGATGTGAACAAATTACTCTATATAGGAGAAAATAATGCACCAAATCAAATCTATTTTATGTATAATTCTAAGATACTTGATGATAGAAATTCGACTTTCAAATAAGTGTTTGTATTTTAGAAATATATTTCAGAATGAATGGGTCACTGCATAAGGGAGAAATGGATTTTATATATTGTTTTAATAGTCAAAGTGATTTCATTAGTAATCTTGGAGAATAGATAATAAAAGCTATTTACTTACCACATTCTATCAAAAACTTGAAATTTTATTTGTGCTTGTATATATCACTGATATAGATTAATATCCAGTTTTTTTTTAACATGGGCAAGTGAGTAGATAATGATATCTCCTAAGTAGATGAGAAATACTGAAAAATAAAGCTGTGTTCATGTACAGATGTTGGTCTTCACAAAGTTACACAATTGTCCCAGAAGACAGGTGTGGATTTTAGGAAGGGTATGTTGCCTAGAGAGGCCATATTTTGCTATATAAAATTAGAATCTATTATTCATGTTTATTATGTAGCTAGTGCTTATTGAGACCATTAGTATATATGTAGAAAAAGGGGAGGCTGAGTATGAAATTCCTTAAAACAAGTAAGAACAAGATGCAAGTGTTAATTATAAAAATAGATAAGTAGAAGAACTGGACCAATAGGAAAGATACCTTAGCAACTAAGGCAGAGGGAAATATGTAAGGCGTTGAAAATATTTTTCTGAGTTCTAATTTGAATATAATATACTTGTTTTATTTTACTCCATAAAAATATATATTATTGTTGCCACTCGTATTCTGTCAATATATTATACAAATATATTCTACTAAATGAAACATAAGCAGTCATTTGCTTTTTATTAGTAAACTTCACAAATGCCAGAGTTAATGTGAAATTTTATAAGTAATATGCCATCTAGTTTATGAACATATGATCCCATGTTATGACATTGTATAAGACAGAGTAATTTTCTATCATCTCACCTCCATTCTTTTCAGAATGTCAGACAATAGATCTCAGTGTGAGCACTGCTTAATATCAGGATTAAATCTAATATCTGATAGTTTTCAGAAATCACTTATTATGACATATTAATTCATTAGAAATCCAGTTTTCAGTGTACTAAATCACATTTTGTACTGTACATTTAAAGATTCTAGGGGAATTGATGAGCAGTAGTTAAACATCTATAATTTGCTTTCAACTTTTCACTTATAATTTTAATTCTATTCAAATTGATGTAATTAGAAAATGTAACCTGTTCTGAAGTGTAGTGGATTGCCAACTGGTGATCAATTTGTTACACCCAGCTAAACTGAACTAGCATGGTGTTGGGTATGGGAGGACTACCTGAAAATATCAATATGAAGATTGTTGCTAGCAACATAAGAGGCAGAAACAGATAGGAAGAAGTGAAAGGCTGTTAGGGCAGTTGTAGAAACTGTTAGGGAGTTATTTGAAGCTGCTGGTTCTCTTGGGCTACTCTGCTGGGGAAGTTTGTTATGCTGACTTTCCAGATGAACTTGGATATTCTCAATGGAGGAGAAGCTCTGCACCTCATTGCTGCTGAGGATGGTTATGGTACATTTGGGGGGAGCTTTGGTTCTTACCTTGAGCATTTCATCATGGCTTCACTTTAGATCCCTCGGCCTACTAACATAGATCCTTCATCACACTGACAGAGACATTCTAGCTTCCGCTACTGACCATTGACACTTCCAAGTGCAGATCTGTAAAGCAGTCCTGCATGAGACATTGTCATGGGTTTTAGGCTCCCAGTTGGACTTGTGGGAAGCATTGTTATGAGCTTTAGGTTTTCAGCTGGACTCAGACAGGATATTAAGATCTAAGCGCTTAGCTGGATTCTTTGGTCTTTAGTATTAGATAGATTTCCTGTACTGTTTGTATATGGTATTTTGGGTGATTTTTGATAAAATCATCTTATAAAATGTGTCCAGCATTGTATTGTTTCCATTGCAAAAACCCCAAACCACAACATAAAGCTTTATTTTTTATTTTACTTGGGTGTAAAAAATTCCAGAAAATATAATATTAATACCATTGCTTTACATAGGGAAAATTACTGTGGTTGCTGTTAAATCTATGACTATAATTTGCTTTGGTATAAGAAACATCAAGCACCAGTGAGATGCACATAAATAAGCATATAGATGTTTCTGTAGGTATTGGTTTCATTTACTTACATGTACACAGAAAATGATTGATAGATGATATGATAGTTATTTAAATTTTGGAGGAAACTCTGCATCGTTTTACTTAATAGATATATTAATTTGTTAATGGTCACCAAAAGCATACAAGGATTCCCTGTTCCCTTTATCCTCTTTTTTTATTTTATTAATGATACACATGAGTCAAGGTATGAAAACTATCTGAATGTTCAGCAGCAGATGACCAAATAAATTTTCTGTATACCTATTCTCACCCTGACTAACTATGTATGCTGATACCTGTGAATTAAGCAACAGCACCGAAGACAGCAATGTGTAATAGTAGGGTCATGCTTGGAATGTCGGTCATTCTGGTCTTCTAAATACGTACTCCTTGTCATGTCATACCGAATACTGCCATACTGTCTCTCAAGTAAATGTTTGTTTTTAAAAAAAGGGCAATACATGAAAACAAGAGACAAGGAAAACACTGTTACAAGATTGCCCTGCTACAATGCTGTATATGTCTAGATTTGTAAATTTCTGTGTAAAAATATGTAATTGTTTATTCATATTCTTTAAATATTTTCATTTTTAATTTTTTTCTCACATTCTGTAGGGATTTAAAGTTTAACATATCAATACTTGATGGAAAATACCTGTTTCCATGTTATGTGTAAGATATGTGATATTCAGACAGATAGTGAGGTTAAGCTCAATTGTCTATGTTGTAGGGTAATAATATCATTAAGCTTCTCTTCTGGAGAGTTAAACACTTAAGTTTGCAGACCAAAAATTAGAGAAAAAGAAGGACTGCAAGGACAGCCAACATTTTGGCCCTAGCCTTTCAAGGTTAATGAAGACTCAGGACAGAGGAGAACCTGTACTGTAACATCCTGTAACTCAGTTGTGTCCCAAATTTTCTGATCAAGATCATAAGGTGACAAAGCAAAGTGATTGATGATATGGAGTGTACCTAAGGAGAGTCACATGGAGATAAAACATTCTCTCAGTCTTTCACTGAGAGCAAATTGGTCAAATAATGGCCGTGACTCATCCACATAGCTGACACTGACAAAGGATCTACAAACTGTGCTACAAGAATTCAGGGTAAATCCTGAAGGGATTTGACTGACTTTGGTAGATACAAAAGTTACATTTCTTATTATGTAGGTCTTGCTTTATCTTGGTCTTAACCATCCAGAAGAAAAGTATAAGAACGAGGTATAAAACGTAAAGCATATTAATATGTTGAGCTGTAAAAGGCTCAAGTCAACAACTTCTGACATTGCCAGTCCTACAGATAACTCACCATTCTTAAGGCCTACAGGAGTATTTTGGATTATTTTGCTTAATTCACACACCTGCAATATTTAAGTGGCAATGGAATGCCCATCTCTGAAAAAACTAAACAGAAAAAGGGTATAAAAATGAAGGGCCACTTTGTAAATACAAAATAGTTAACATAGATATACAGCTACTTTCTCTTAATTCAATGAGAAGACAGATTTGTACTAATAGTGTTTGAACAGGATATCATGTCTGCATCTTGCACTGTGAATAACCACTACAAAAATATACAATGTATTAACTATTGATACTTTCTTATTAATTGGTTTTGAAAAGGTCTCATTGCTATTTGTTTCTCAATGAAATTAATTTAAAAAACCAAACTTTATTTTGCACCTATGTGTGTATTGAGCACACACATACACAATAGAATAATATTTATCATTATGAAAATGATTTTTACATAGACATGAATGAAACAAAATGTCTACATTTTGTTTAGTGACATAAGTCAGGCAATGAAAGCAAATCTGAGTGATCTCACTTAAATAAGGAATGAAAATATGTGTCTGATATACAAAAACAAGAGTGCACTGATGATTAACATACGGGTGATTTGGAGACAGATAGGGAAACATAGATGAGAAGATAACAGTGTCATTATGTGGGATGTGTGAGTCTAGGGATCTAATATACAACAGGAAAGCTATAGTTCAGAGAATTACATCTTATATTGGAAGTTTTCAAAGAGGTATGGAGTTTAGGTGCTCTCACCAAAATTCAATACACACACACATGCAAAAAAGTTAACAGCAATGTGTGATGTTCATTTGTCTGACTGTATTAATCATTTTATTCTCTGTATGTATATCAAAACATCCTATTATTCACCTTAAATATTTGTAATAAAGAAAAATTGATAACAAATAAAATATCACAGATCTTTAAAGAATTCTTTGTTTCTAGAAAAATTTTGCAAAATTACTTTAACCTAGACAAGACATAAAACTGACTTTGTTTTGTCTTTTGTGACTTAAACATCACTGCCTAAGCAAAAGCCTTTAATTTCTTAATATCAATCCTAAAAACTCCCTGTGCTCCAAATGACCAATTAGTGCCACAACTGTGATTACACTTCAGTCATCTTGGTTTAGATCCTGAGCTGAGCTTTCACTCAGGAGTGTTAAAAGCTTGATAATTAGATTTCTTTCCAAAACAAATTTTGAGAAATGTCTTGCAGTTTTACAAGCTTTATTTTGACTCTATTTTTCTTCAATATATTGTGCTTTGTAAATTGTCCAAAAGAAAAATGAATGTTAAAAGTTATTGAAAACATTTGTTTAAAAACTTGTCTGTGCTTTTTATCAATTAATTTTTTAAGTTTTAAACTCAGGAGTATTACTACACAAAGTAGTAGTTAAAGCACTAAAATGGTAACAGTGATAAATCTGTTTATCTTATAAATGTGATGTACCTACTGTCTGAACAGAGTAGCTAGCAGATCATGGCCAACACTGAAGACTCATGTTTCAAATCAGTGCAGGAACTTTAAAGTTATTTTGAAAGTTTCTGCAGTGGTTGTAATAACCTTCACTCCCACCAAAGCGGAGAAGCATTCTTTACTCTCCACAGTCCCTCCAGCATTAGATACTGGCTGACTTCTTGATATTATCCATTCTTTCTGGGGTGAGATGGAATCTCGGTGTTATTTTAATTCACATTTCTCAAATGGCAAATGATGTTGAATTTTGGACTTTGCTCATTTGGTACAATTTTGAGTTCATATCCCAGTATTCTGGAGGTGTGGTTCATCTCTTGAACTATGGAGTCACATCAGGGAATGAATACTTGTCAGGATATATTTCTAGCTTCTCAACTTGTTTTTCTCTGATGTCTTTTTATTTCTTCTGCCATCCAAGCTGGTCTTCATAAACTTCCTTATTTTTCTGCTATCCATGATTACTTCTTCAGCCTTTAGTGGATCACCAAAGGTCCTGTCATCTGTGATCTTTTAGCAGAGCTACTGTTGGGCTTAACTTCTGCAGGAAGGCCAAGCTGTAAGGTATTTCTTTTCACATTACTCATACATACATGGGTTGCACATCAACTTCAATTAACGAGAAATCCATATATTGATAGACAGCCAATCCAGAATGATCTGTTTTTTTTTTTTTTTTTTTTTTTCATCTTCTTCTTCTTCAAAAAAAATCAAACTTGGGCTCATTGACATCCATGGCCTTTCTGGATTCAGTGATCAAAGTCCATGGTGGCTTCAATTCCCTTCTTTTTTACTTAACTTTTCTTGTTCTTTCCATTGCTGTTGCATATGTTGAAGACTTTCCAGTCAAAATTCAGAAATAAACAAAGAGGGCTTGTTACAGTATTCTATGGCATCTTCACTTCAATTTAATTTCTTTGTAGTACGTGCTTCTTATGTGTGGTATCCAGATATGGTCTTTGCTTTCCAGATGTGTTACATGGATGTCTGTGTAGGGATGCACATCTAAGCCTGATTCAATAGTTGACATACTTAAGTAAGAGCTGGGTGCTTCGGTTATTACCTCACATAAATTTTTTTATATGAAATACTATTGTGAGATTATATTTTTGCATATAGCTCTATCTTTCACTTTGTATATCTAATAGTAGAATATTATTGTAAGGTAACATTTAGCTGTTTCTTGAATATTGTAAGCCCTGAAAAAGAATGTCAAGTGAATTAATGGACTTGATGATTGTATAATTATTTAAGACAGAAAATTGAAACCCACAAACTGGGAAAAAATTAGTCAACTGTCTCTCCAACAGGGCCTTCTTGAGACCGGGCATGGTCATGCATACCTGTACTCCCAGTGTTGGGGAGGCTGAAAACAGGAGGATCACTAGGAGCTCCGACTGCTTATTGAGACCCTGTGTAGAAAAAAAGGCTTCTGTCTAGAATATATAAAGATTTTTTAAAAATCATGTCCCACAAATTAAAATATCCAATCCAAAAGTAAGCATCTGAGATGAATATACACTTGTCAGATGAAGAAATACAAATGGCAAGTAAATACATGAAAAAATGTTTAATGTCACTGGTCATTTGAAAACTGCAAATTAAAACAATACTGGGATTTCATCTCACCCTTAGAAAGAATAGCCAGTTTCATGTCAGCCAATTCCAAATGCAAGAGATGCTGTGGAGGCAAAGGAACACTTCTCTACTGTTGGTAGAAGTGCCCTCTGGTACAACCGCTGTGGGAATCAGTGTGAAGATCCCTTAAAGAGCTGGGATTGGAGGTCCAATTCAAAGCAGTTATTCCTCTCTTGGGTATTTTTCCAAATAAGCTGAAAACATAACACAGTGAAATATGTGCACCCATGTTTATAGCAGTGCAATTTGTCAACTCGAAAGGACCCAGATGCCCATCAGCTGAGGAATGGTTAAAAAAGATATGATATTTTCATTAAATGGAGTATTATGCAGATATAAATCAGGATAAATTTGAGGCTTTTCTTTAGATAAATGGATATAACTAGAGTTCATACTCTTAAGTGAAATAAGATCCACATATACAAGCATCATATTGTCTCCTTAGGGTGAGAACTTGAGAGAGCAAATGGAATCTGAAAGGCACACTACATGATGAGAAAAGGGAATAGACTTATTAAAATAGAAGTTACTAAGTTGAGGAGAAGGATGGGAGAGTGAGTGGGAAAGAAATATATCTATGTATGTAGGTAGGATTGTTTGGACAACTGTACTGTTGATTTCTGCTGCTCTATGGAGAGGAGCAGTTAAAGTTTAATTTGTTTGTCTCGTTTTTTCAATTTTGTGTGCTTTTTCTATTCTTAATTTCTCATATATTTCTTTTTTTCTTTCTTTCAATTTTGCATGCATGTATCTGGTAGTATGAATAACTGGTTGGACAACAACACTATACGTTATAGCAAATACTGTGAAATTCATATTATTTTGTTAAATGAAATTCTGTATCATTTGTAACTCTGTTTTAATACTATTTCATACTGTATTGAAAAATGAAATAGAAGATTATACATTAAGACTTTGCATTATTTTAAAACAATTTATACTAAAAAATCATCCTTCTAAGAAAATTGTTAGATATTTGCAGATAGCTCCAGGATTATTGAGATATATATTGTTATAGTCTCAATTTTTACCAGGAGGTTGATAACAAAATTTATTCTTTTTTTAAAGTATTTGGTACAGAGTCTACAAGGTCTTCAGGGTCTCACTATGTAAATCAGATTCATAGTGTGATTCTCCTGTTTTCAGCTTCCCAAGTGCTGGGATTACAGGTGCATGCCACCACACCCAGTCTCAATTATCCTCTCAGCAGGCCCTGAGGGCAGGGCCAGCATGGCATGCCAAGGATGGAGCCCTGGCTGCTGCACTCTGCCTCAGCAAGTGCTTTACTCCACTGAGCTATCTGGCTGGCCCAAGAACATTTAATCTTAGTAATCTTAGAGCCAATTCAAATATAAATTTCTCTGGAGATAATCCAACTGGACTATCTCATGAGGGTTTAAAAATGTGGCAGTATTTTGAACTTTCAAGAACATAGCATTATACTTACATTTATATATGAAATGAAAGATATTTAAACATTATGTACTAAATGTTCTTTTTCCAATATAAACTGTTTGAAGAATTTAATTAAAATGATTATTTTGGAATATTTTAATTTATGTAGTAAAATTTCCAAAAGATTTTTCTGAAAATCAGGTTTATTGATTTATTGTTCTAGATTTCTTTCCTCTTTTCTGTGGTTGAAACTCCAGGAAAGGTTGAAAGTTTAGTCTTATAAAAATTTAGCCCATCAACCTTTCAAAAGCTCTGTGACAGTGGGAGATTAAGTAGAATTACATTTTGCTTATCATAAATGACTGATTTTATTAATTGCTTTGGACATATAAAATGCTAATATTTATAGGACATCTGGCAATCTTTATAATTATGATAAAAGTACTAGGAGTAATGCCATAAGATAACACATAGGCAATAGTAGATGGCTCTGACAAACTATTACTCAAAAATGAGAATATATTTATTTTTAACATTAAAAAGTTAATGTATTTGTTGGGTTTTACATTTTGGTCAGTCAGGATTCTAGGTGATCAAAATCTGAACCACCTCTGAATTAAAAAAACTAAAGTGCAGGCTGGCCAAATAGCTCAGTAGATTAAAACACTTACAAGCAGGCACAGGAGCCAGGGGGTCAATCCCCTGTGCCTGCCATGCAGGCCCTACCCCCAGGGCATGCTCAGACTGCAATTGTGACTGGGCATGGTTGTGTGCAACTATAATTTCATCTCTTGGGAGGTTGTAAACAGGCAGAATACTATGAGTCTGATCTAGTAGTGAGACCCTGAATACCCTGTAGACCCTTCCCTAAAACACACACACACACACACAAAAGAAACAAAAAAAAAAGAAAGACTAAAATGTGTCTTCTAAATTGATTGTCTTACTTTACTAAATTACCTGTTGTTGAATTTTAAAATAAAACATGCTGCTTTTGACAAAATTACATATTTGTTTACCAACTGTTTTTAAAATCTTTGCATCATAGCACAGAAATATATAAAAATGGTATATGTTGAAGATTAACAAGTATTTTCACAGTTCTAACTTGTTTATTGAAAAAGTTAGAATATTAAGGTAAGTTATATGAAACACTAATGAATGGAATAAGCAACTGAATGAGAAAATTTGACATTTTATTTCCCATATTTAATTTTTTCTTATAGTTTTGTCAATAAAAAAGTATGTATTTTAAAAAATTCAGTAACTAGTCACGACTCTGGTAATAGGCAATATGAGCAGCAAATCCCTTACCTTGAAATTTTTATGCTTAGTGTTTCTCTGAATGTGACTCTGTCCGCCCGGGCCTGCTCCCTTTGGCTTCTCCTCACCTTTCTTCTTTCTTTCTTTCTTTCTTTCTTTCTTTCTTTCTTTCTTTCTTTCTTTCTTTCTCTCTTTTTTTTTTTCAATTTTATTGAGAAACAAATAGCCATGAGACTTCTTCCTAAAGTAGGCCTCTGTATATTATCCTATTGTCACAATTTGTCCCTTAATTTCCAAAATTTTCTTGCCTACTTCATAGGCTATTTTCCATTCACTCTGCCCTCTAACTGAGGCCTTTCTTATTTTTCCAAATTCTAAAACATTGTGCTGTTCTGGCTGTCTTGTCACTAAATTGCTTCCTGAAACCTGTTATAAACAGACATACAACTTGTGCATCTCTCTTCTAGCCTGCTTTAATTTCTTAATATTATTAATGCTGTCAAATGTAATACAATCAATTTTCTAATATATGAGACAGGTTAGGTTTTGTTAATCACTTTCTCTTTATTCCAGAAGATAACTGTGATTAAGATATGTTCTGCTCCTCCATGTAGGGAATAAGATGTGTGTCCAGAACTAAAGCGCGACTCTGTCTCTTGGTATCTTCCCTGCTCAGTGTTTAAGTACTGTTGCTATGCCTGCCTCCTCTTTCATGGCCTTGTCTAACACCATTTAGCCCAATCATGTTCACTGTTATGGGACCAGGGAGATGGCTCAGTGGAATAAGTGCTTCGCTGGCAAGCACAAAGGCCTGAGTTTAATCCCCGGTTCTTCCAAAAAGAAAAAAAAAATCATGTTAACTTTTGTGGTACTAAGGTAATCTACCTGCTACCTCATGTAAGCAATCCAAAATATAAAACATAAGTGGAATTTAAGAAACAAATATGACACAATAAATATTTTGAATAATTTTCTTTGAAATACCCCTTACACATTAGAGAACAATTAAAGTTACAATTATTATTATTATTATTATTATTATTATTATTATTAGCTTTGGGAAGGATAAAAGTGAAGACGAAAAGAAAGACAGAACTAATAACTAAAAATTCACAGTGAAAAACCTGAAGTCTGACTAAGTTAACAAGACTTCTACCCAGACTTCTGTCTAAGCTGAAGACTCTGTACAGCTTACACCAAAATCTGTTACTTTTCTATTGCTAAGAAACTAACAAGCACAACTTAAAGACTGACTTTATTGGCTCAGACTGGGTTATGGATAAGGTTTGTCTTGATCACTATTAATAATTTTGGGGATCAGATGTCCAGAAACTTGTGCAGAGACCCTGGATCAGAATCAAGCTTCTTCAAGTTGTTCTATGGGCATAATAACTCAAATCTATTGGTTATTAAATATATAATACCTAGTATACATATTAAAATAAATATGAAGGGGCTGGCCAAATAGCTCAGTGGAGTAAAGCAGCTGCAAGCAGACACGGGGAGGGAAGGGGTTCAATCCCCAGTCCTGCTGCCAGCCCCACCCTCAGGACACCCTGAGACTGCAGTTGAGACTGGGCATGGTGGCGTGCACCTGTGATCCCAGCTCTTGGGAGAATATACATAGGAAGATCACTATGAGTCCGATGTAGTAGTGAGAATATGAACACCCTGTAGACCCTTCCTTAAAAATACAAAAAAGAAAAAACAAAGTAAATATGAAAATAGAAGGGCCAGCAAAATAGCTCAGTGGATTAAAGCAGTTGCAAGTAGGTGCAGGGGCTGGGGATTTCATAACCATACCTGCAATCCGAAGGCCTTCCATGCCAGCCTCACCCCTGGGTCATTCTGAGATGGCAATTGAGACTGGGCATGGTGGTGCATGCCAGTAATCCCAGCTCTTGGGAGGCTGTAAACTGGTAGATCACTACAAGTCCGATCTAATAATGAGTCCCTGAACACCCTGTAGATCCTTTCCTAAAAAAAAATAAAACATAAAAATAAAACATAAAAAGTTAAGGGCCGGGAGATGGCTCAGTAGAATAAGCCCTTCCCTGGCAAGTGCAAGGGCCTAAATTCAATCCCTGATTCTGAAAAAAAGAAAGAAAAAAAAAAAAGAAAGAAAATAGAAAAGTGAGACCAATAATTATGAAAAATTGAGATAAGTAGACCAGTAACTAATGATTCAGAGTTTCAGATTGCCAGTTGTTATCTAATAGGGAAGGAGGCATGAAATTTAAAGGAAATCACAATGGCAGTAAAAACTCAATCTTAAAAGTAACAAGAAAGCTCTTTCAAGAAGGAGATAAAACTTGGGGAAGTGACTCTGTAAGCAGCTACTTACTACTGAGTGAATTCTAGAGAAATGTGGTTATATAAGAAGAAAGACCAAGCTGGGCAATGAGATGTACATATAACGTCAGCTACTTGGAGCCCGAGGACAGAGGTGTACAGATTGGAAGGCAGCCCAAAAAATTTAGACTGTCTTAAAATAAAATGGGCTGAGGATATAACTCAGTGGTATAATGTCCCTGGGTCTGGGTGCACAATGCTGGGGGTGGGGGAAAGTAAAAAGAAAAAACAGGAAGAAATAAACACAGTGTAAAATGCAGTAAGGAAGATAGAATTTGGAAAATTAGTAAATTTGCAAAGTTAAAAAAATGTAAAGAAAAAGTATCGAAAGAAAAAGTATCAAAGGTGTTGTAATACATATCATGGAAAATTATTTATGTATAAAGGAAAATAAAAATACTAAAAGGCAAAACTATAGGTGTATAGTTTCTTGGTTTTTTCTGTGATGTTCTCTATGATAAATGAGAAATGGGGTGGACTGATGGAGGGAACAATAGTAATGACTTCTTCCTCTATGAAGGAAGAAAATATCTTCAGGTAGGCTTCTCATCTCACAATAGGTCCTAGAGTCCTTTTGTTTCAGAATAACCTTCAGGGTTTATTACAATTTAGAGTACTTGATCTTTCATACCACCAAATGAATCTGAAACTCTGAAATTGTGGCCTACAGACTGACCTTAACAACATTTTTGGTATTTTTATGGACACTAAAATTGAAAGCAGTCCTTTAAGTAAAAAAGTGCCAGAGGCAATTTTGTATTGTCTTTCAAGTGATTATGTGGTGAGGACCTGTCGGTTAATTCAATTGAGAATGGACCCAAGAAACATATTGGAAGTTATTTAAATCCTGCAAAGTAAGGAGTTCAATGTGAGCTACAGATCAGCAAATGAATTTAATTTATTTTGAACTTTGTTACAAAAAAATGAAACAGCAATAATGGAGAAACTTTGATATTTTTCTCACTCAGGCTAATGTGACAACGTGTTCTTTTTTCAAGAGAAATACAGCTGAAGAAATTGGATCTATTGAAAAAATACTGAAATAAGCTAAGGATATTCAAAAAATATGTCACATGAGACTGAGGAAGAAATACAGATGATTAATATATTGAAGCAAATAGTGTAGGATACTGAGAAAGGAAGAAATACCATCTTAGGAATAATACAAAGTCTGACAGTTGAGTAAAAGGCTCTGCTTATTTACTTTTTCTTTATCAATCTGAGGAATCTAACACTGAATTTCTGTTCTTTGAATTATTAGGAACTTTACCTCAATCTAAAAGCTTGAGAAGAAACCCCTAAGACTTTATACCCTGCCTAATCACAAAATAACTCAGTCTCTTGAACATTAGTGATAGTATCTTAACTACTAAATATTAATAAAAGTAGCATGAACTCCTAATTTATATCATTTTTTATTTACAGATGACTGAAATATCAAAATAGGTGAAAAGATTCTTATGGAGTGTATGAAACTCAATTAAAGAAATGCTACAAGTCAATAATAAAAATTTATGTAAAACATCAATAGAGAATTTTAAGTCAAAGTTATGAAGAAATATCACATCAAGTCTTCCATGGTTGGGCCGACCAGATAGCTCAGCAGATTAAAGTGCCGGTTTAGGCAGACTCAGGGGTACCATCCCCCACCTGCTCTGCCAACCATGTGCCTGCTGGCCCTGCCCCTGGGGCATGCTGAGACAATTGAAACTGAGTATGGTGGTGTGGTCCTATAATCCCAGCACTTGCAAGGCTGAAAAGCAGTAAAGATCACTAAGAGTCCAATTTGTGTAGTGAGACCCTGTAGACCCTGTATAAAATACATATTTAAAAAAGAAAAGAAAGAAAGAAAGAATTCTATGACAGCTAGAATAAAAAATTAAGATTATAAGAAATATTTTTGAATTAATAGAGAAATTACAACTCATAAGTACTGATGATGAGACTGTAACATGTTTATGGCAGTTAGAGTGATGTATCAATTTGATCAACTTTAGGATTCATTGTAGGTGAAATGCACTGTGGGTGTGTCTGGATGAATAAGTAAAGATTGTGAGTCCTTTGTCCAGTTCTTCAACCCTTCAAGGGTGACCCTATTCCCCTCCTCTACTCTTTGCCCACCATCAACTAGGCATCTTTGTTCCACCAACTCCTTCCACCATGATATCTCTGACTAGGAGTCAGCTTATCATGGGCTGAGAAAATTAAACGTTTCTCTTTGAAATTGTGAGTGTTGGGTATTGTGCCTCATCAGCAAGAAGGTTCTAAGGGCAGGCCAGATAGTTCAGCAGAATAAAGCACCTGTTTAGGCAAGCACATCTGGGTTGGATCCAACACACCACATGATGTGGCAGCTCTGCCCCTGGGGCTTGCTATGATGATGACCTAAACTAGGCATGGTGTTCAACCCAGAGCCCATGCCCAGCATGGAACCTGGAGCAGAACTCCCTGCAAAGAGCCTAGAAGCAAGATGCACCCAGCTTATTCAGGAGTAGAACACCTTGCCAGAGAGGCACAGAGGGTTAAACTCCAAGGGCTGCAACAGGAAAGAGGTGGAGCACATCAGCCAGATAAAAGCTACACCAACTTGGATGAGTCTGAACTTAGTAGATCAGGACCTGGTGCTAAGGTAATAACTCTATCCAAGCTGTACACCAAAGGTCAGAAGACAGTGCTATACAAAATGACAAAGAGAAGGAACAAAATGCAGTCTCAGGCCCTGAGTCCACCCAGAACAAATGTAGAAGACACTAGCATAGAAGAAATTGGAAATCACACACCTGAAATATCTGAAATAATAGTGTTGGAAGTAAAGAAACAACTGCAGAAAGGTAAGGAGGAAATCAGATCATAAAAATATTCAGAAGTAAAAAAAAGAAATGATAACTGTAATGAAGGCAGTATTAAGTGCTTCTAAAGAAGATACTGATAAAAAAATAGAGCAGAATATAGAAATGATGTAAGCTTTGAATAAGCAATATAGGAAATAAATAGAATACATGAAGCAGATTCAAAGTGATAAGCAGGAAATTAAAACCTCAATCACAAGCTGGCAAAACATTTGAATGAAAGTGAAGATACACTTTCAGACCTTAAAGACACCATTGCAGCTAGTGAAAAACTATGAAAAGATCTCTTAAAAACTAGGATGCAGAAAAAATAACTCAATACCTGCAAGGTGATGCAAAGATGAACAACTTGAGACTAATAGGCATAAATGAGAAGGAAGGAGTCAATACAAATGATAAAAAAAGAATATGGGTGGAAGTAACAGCAGAAAACTTCCCGAATAATGGGGAAACTATCTGACATTCAGTAACCAAAGCATATAGAACTCCAAAGAACATCAACCCAATTAAAAACACCTCCAGACATACAATAATCAAGATCCCAGAAATTCAGCGCAGAAATAGTATACTAAAAGTCACTAAAGAAAAGAAACAGATCACATATAAAGGAAAACCCATCAGAAAAATGGCAGATTTCTCTCCACACACATGAATTCAAGAAGAGCATAGAGCAAAGTACTGCAAGTCTTGCAAGAAAACAAATTACAACCCAGACTGATACACCCTGCAAAACTCTCTTTCAAGTATAATGGAGAAGTGAAATACTTCCATGATAAAGAACAACTTCAGAATTTCATGATGACAAAGCCAAGCCTACATAGACTACTAAAACATGTTTTAGAGAGGGAGCAAAATGACCACAACTGCATGAATGAGAATGGAAAGAAACTACCAAATAGGGCAAACAATTAAACACAGGAGAATAAGAGGTATACAAAAGCAGTCTTTCAGTTATTCTTTTGTATACAGCAGCAAGATATTTCCATAAGCATACTCTACAAATGAACTTCTCATGCACCCTATAGGTCACGATTCTGTCTGGCTCTACAGGGTGGATATCAAGGAAATAGCAGTAGGTCAGTTCCACAAGTGACACCTGATGACCAGTAAGTGTTACAGACATTATCCATGTCCAGGACATACTAGAACTTTGTGCAATATCCTATCCCCAACTGTTAGAAGTACTGGTCATTTATTTGCCATTCCAGTATTTATCTTGTTTTATTCTTAGAAATTGTTTGCTATCATGAAAATGTTTTCTTATTTCAATTGTTTTGGAACATTTAATTATTTTTAATCAATATTACTTAATCTTAATTTTTGTTTTAAGATTTATACTGTATCTTTGACTTAAACTCTATTTAAAATACATGATCTGATGTTTTCTCTTAGTATTAGGAGAAAACTTTAAAAAGTATATTTCCATTTTCCATTGACTTTATATTACTTCTTCCCTGTCTTTTAGACACACACAGACATACACACTCATATATATGAAAAAAAAGTGTATAACCCCACATAAGATTGATACTCTTTGGTAGAAACATTTAATAACCTTTTAAATGGGTTCATCTAAAATATTTTACACAATCCTGTATAACTATCATTTTGACAGCTCTTTATTCTTCATCCAGGAGCATATAGCAACTTTTCTCACTTTCTGAATTATGCTCTTTGTTATTTCTTATATTTTATGTCTGGAGGTATTAGAATATTTTGAGTTTGTATAACTAGAAAATATTTTACTTTTAGTTTTCAAAGATATGTTTGCTAAGTATAAAATTCAAAGAGGACAGATCTTTTTTTTCTTTCAGTACTTTAATTTGTCTAGTTTCTTACACACTTAATCTTTTTTTTCTAATATGGAATGAGAGGCTATTTAATTTTGTTCTTCCATAGCTAATATTTTTTATGTATACACTTTAATGATTTTTTTCTTTATAATAAGTTTTAGACAATTTCATTTTTGTTTATCTTGGTATGATTTTATTCAAATTTCTTGTGCAAAAGGTTCATTTTTCTTGGAAATGTGGTGTTATAAGCTCAACTAAATTCAGAAATTTAAAATCTTTAAATATTTATTGACTACCTCTTTCTACTTTGAGAACTTTATATGAATATAAGTTTCTTGATTTTGACTTAGAGCGAACTATTATATGACTGATCTATAAATTCTTCATTTTTATTTTGGACAATTTTTATTGTTATATTCATTTAAGATTGTAAATAATTTATTTACAATGTGCAATCCATTAATCTCATGCGATGTATTCATTTCAGAAATATTTCTATAAAAATCACTCTGTCTATATCTTATATCTTCCATATTTCAATATTTGTCTACAATTTTTAAAAGTACATGTAATTATTGATTTTTCAATAAAGTTAATAAATAAAAAACTGGGCACGGTTGTGCACGCCTGTAATTCCAGTGCTTGGGAGGTGGACAAACAAAAGGATCTCTACAAGTCTGATCTACATAGTGAGACCTTGTAAACCCTGTACTAAATACATATTTTTTTTTTAAAAAGCAGGCTGAAAAATAAAAATAAATAAATAATAAATAAATAAATAAATAAATAAATAAATAAAAGTGGGGGCCTGGGAGATGGCTCAGTGGAATAAGCGCTTCCCTGGCAAGCAAAAGGGCCTGAGTTCAATTCCCGGTTCTGAAAAAAAAAAAAAAAAAACAGGCTGCACAATCCAGAAAACGTGTTACAAGAGAAATTGAGTCTTTCCTTTGACAGCACTTGAAGATGAGGTTTGGATGCCTTTATAATTGATTTATATAAGATTGGAAAGCAATAGACATGAGTCTTGGTTATTTTTCTCTGATTGTTAAGAAAAAATTATTTATATCCAAAGTTAAAAGGGCAAAGATTTGCTTAGCTCACAACTTGTATTTGGCTGGCTCCTAGGCAGGGTGGCACATGACAGAAAGATATCACAGAAAGGAACAGTTCATGGGTACCCAGAAGATAGGAAAAGCAACAAAGGAAGGGGAATATAAGCCTCTTTCTGACCCTTATATTATATTGAACCTATCAGGGTTCGGCTGGTACCAATCCATTCAGTGGACTGGTCAAGTGATCATCCACCCTTAATGCCAGTACCATTAATCCCTAGCATTCCACTATGAGTCAGTTACAGGATATAGATTTAGTCACCTCCAAAAAAGCCCTGTCTAAAACTGCTTGAGGCTTTGGGGGAACATCTAGACACAAACCATAACAAGATGTAAGCTAAAAAAGCACTAGAAAGTTGTAAGTTGAGTTTGATGGATGATTCTTGTCAAAACTAAGAATACCAAAATAATAACAGAGGTGTGGATAACAAAGGCTAGGTTCTGGAGGTGTCGGTCAGGAACAAAGACTCCATTGGCAGTGAGATTAGAAGTCACATGTGTTACCCTCTTGCATAAAATTTGTCTATAGTTAGTCTGCCTTTTGAGACTTTGCAAGAGACTGAGATTAAGGTCAATGAGCAAAAAATCTGGCAGAGGAAATTTCAAGATATCTTAATATTCAGGCTGATATGGATACCAGTTACTGCTTGTCGCTGGATTAATTTTACTATACCTGGGCAAAACAAGTCAAATTTGAAAAACTGGCCTAGAAGGAATCATGTGTAAATTTGGGTAAAGGAAAGTGTGGTTCTTAAAGAGTCTGATGTCATTAAAAAGAAAACATGTACTTTATACAGGGAAAAGAAGAGAGATACCACGTGTGCATCTCACAAATCATCAAGCCCCCACACATGTTAGTACCACAAGTACAGAGGTATCAACATTTTATCTGAAAAAAGTCTCTGACACCTCTTCCCAAGAAACTCACAAAGACTTTCCTCTCTGTGACTTTTCACTGGAACTAGTCATCTTGGAACTGAAAGGCTGATGAAATCATGGTCCAAGTGGCCTGACTACAGCTTCGACTTAAAGTAAAATTTATGCTCTGCATGTGAAACCAGTTTTAATGCATATATAGCACAGAAGCTGTGCGGTTAGGGAAACTTCCACCTACATTTCAAAAGAAGGCCTGGAAGCCCAGACAAGGAGCTTCTCACATGGATGGTCCTGAGATTAAGGGAATTAAAACAAATGACAGGGGAGATCTCAGAAATTTGGAGTTTCTAGGAAAGCTAGAGTTGTCAAATGGGTGAGCTGAGGCAATGTGTATGAAAATAAATTCCACTATTTTTCACATTTTATCTTTCATAGCTACTTTGAACATAACAGTAATCACATTAAACATATCACTTATTAAATACACAGTGTCAGATTATATGACATTTTTACATTGATTATATCTAATCCTCATATCAGTAATGTAAATGTTATTAGCCATATTCTATGACAGAGGAAAATGGAATAATATTATGTTTAAAATCTATGCTAGGAGGCTGAAGAGATAGCTCAGTGGAATGAGTCCTAGCCTGGGTCCTGAGATCAAACACTGGTACAAAAAAAAATGACCATGTTAAGATAACATCTAAATTGAATTTTCACTCTATATTCCTGAGATTTAAGAGGTATTTATTTATTTATTTATTCCCTAACTTTGAGAAACAAATAGCAATGAGACAGTTTCAAATCAAATTGGTAGGACAGTTTCAATAATTAAAACATTGCATACATTTTTCCTAGTGGTTAATTGCTGTACAAGATGCAGACATGATAACCTATTTACAAACACCATTAGAACAAATCACTCTATTCATTCAGAGAATGTAACTATATA